>NC_030425.2:23905000-24062500 GCF_001660625.3 Ictalurus punctatus
TATTGGTCACCAAATTTTTAAAACCCCAATTCTGAAAAAGTTGGGACTGTATGGAAAACGCTAATAAATACAAAGAGCAGTGATTTGTAAATGTACTTTGACTTGTATTTAAACAAACAATGTATAAACACAAGGTATTTGATGTTTTACCTAATGAACTGCATAGTTTTTTTTAAAGAGAAATGTTTATTTTGAAACTGATGCATGCAACACGTTCCAAAAAAGTTGGGTCAGGGGCAATTTAAGACTAACGGTGATGTGACAAGTTATGTGGAGAAGGTTATGTGAAACAGATGAGGCAATCATCTAATCACTGTACATAAGGAGCCTCCAAAAAAGGCCTAGTCCTTCAAGAGCAAGGATGGATCGAGGCTCGCCAATCCGCCAACAGAGTTAATAATCAAACACTTTGAGAACAACATTACCCAAAGACAAATAGGTAGGATTTTAGATTTCTAGATTTTTAGATTATAATTAAAAGTTTGAAGGAATCCGGTCAAATCTCGGTGCGTAAAGGGCAAGGCCGAAAACCAGTTCTGAATGCGCGTGATCCCTCAGACGTTTTAAAAACTGTCATGAGTCTGTAATGTCTGATATCCTGACATGGGCTCGGGAATACTTTGGTAAACCTTTGTCAGTTAATACCATTTACCGCTGCATCCACAGATGCAAGTTAAGGCTTTACTATGCAAAGCAGAAGCCATAAATCAACACTGTCCAAAAGTGCTACCGACTTCTCTGGGCTCGGCCTCATCTGAGATGGACAGTAGCACAGTGTAATCGTGTTTTGTGGTCCGAAGAGTCGACGTTTCAAATAGTCCTTCGTGTTCTCTCGGCCAAAGAGGAAAAAGACCATCCAAACTGTTATCAGCTTGCCCATGGCATGGGTAACTTGCACATCTGTGAGGGCACCATTAATGCAGAAAGATATGTACACATTTTGGAGCAACATATGCTGCCATCCAGAGCAGGACCAACCAATGCCAAACCACATTCTGCCCAGATTACAAGTTTGGTTGTGTAAGCAGAGAGTGCGGGTGCTAGCATGGCCTGTCTATAGTCTATAGTCTACATGTCTCCGATTGAGAATGTGTGGCACATTATAAGGCAACGAAGGCCTCGTACAGTTGCACAGATGAAGAAATGCATAATGGATTAATGGGGGAAAATTCCACTTGCTAAACTTAACCAATTGGTGTCTTCACTCAGCGCCCAAATGCTTAATAAGTGTTATTAAAAGAAAAGGTGATGTTACACAGTGGTAAACAGTCGACTGTCCCAACTTTTTTTGGAGAGTGTTGCAGTCATCAGATTTTAAATGAGTGTCTATTTTCAAAAATAAATTAAATTCCCGTAGTAAATCATCAAACAATGTGTTAATAATGTGTTTTCAATAGTATAGGATGAATTGAATTTTCAAATGACTCTTTTTTTCCCCATTATCCATAGTGTCCCAACTTTTTTGGAATTGGGGTTGTAGAATGATTACCACTTCATTATTATCATTATTATTATAAACTAAAAGTGTATATGTACTGTACATGGAAAAAAAAATACTTCACTTAATTAGTCCACACAGTGTACAATGTTTAGCTGTAATATTTAAAATAGACATGGTGTAAGAGAAAAGCTGCTCTCATGAATAAACCAGATAGCTTATACATCACATTCCCAACTTACAGGAGAATTGAATGAAAACTATGAGGTTACAGCAGGAAGTCAGGTAGTGTGACACAGGTCTTTGTGCCAGAGGAGGGTTCTGTGTGTGCAGCTGAGCATAAAGGGTGTGTTTGGCATAAAATGAGTTATAGCAGGATGTTTCACAATACAGTGCTTTGAAAGGTTGAGGGGGACTGGTTGCTTTTATGGCTGCTTTTGACATTACAAATGTATACAATCAGTTGGATTTCCAGTTGAGGAAAGAATAAAAACTCTTTATGTGTGTAGGAAATATTGTTTTGTTGTCTTGTGTTCTGCTAAATGTACAGTTCATTAATGAAAAATAGCTGCAGCTTTTACTTAATCTTTAAACTAAAGAGAGTTGACATTACACTAATTATCAATGAATAAAGAAAATGAAGTGATGTAATAAGCATTGTAGGTTGTATAATAGAAAATTTCAATACTTTAACTGTCACTTTACACATATCCGATAGTGACACTATTCTGAGGTCTGTAGCTCCTCCATCCTGTATTGTATGAGTAAGGAATAAACAAAATCCGGAAAGCAGGATGCCTGCCATCCTGAAGACTGTCCCTTAACGGAAAACTCCCTGACTGTTACAAAGCACTGACACCTGAGACTCCTTCCATAAATGTTAAATAAACATCTCCTCACAAAAAACTTCAACATGTCCACGATTATTTAGTTTCCTTGTTAAATAACAACACATTTCTAACCCGTTTATTATTAAGTCAGAGGGACTGAGCTGTTGATATAGAAACATTATTGAGCACATATAATATAATATAAACCTGTGATTTGAATTACAGCCAGCAGTAATGCTCCTGCTGCTGTTATAGAAAAGCTTTCTCACAAATCCGGATCAGGAAATCGACATTGGTGTAGGCAGTAAGCCAAAAATCTTATTCTTTAACCGTGTTTCATTTGAGGAAATTAAAAAATTGGCAGCTACAAACCTTTGTTACCATGTCAGTGTCACTGCTATATAGAGAATAGTCCACCATCCAAAAAATATGTGATCAGCATTGCTCCTATATTGGTTCCTGTTCACTGATAGCTGGAATAGAAAGCAGCTGTAATTGTATATGCACAAAGAGACCAATATAGTAGGTGCAGCTGATAAAAGGACCAAATACAAGCTATGTACACCTGATACAGTGGTAACTAGGTCTCTGTGCTGAGACTGCAGTTAAGTGCAGAACTAGAAAAGAGAGCATACTTCCAGGAGACAGACTCATTAAATCACCCAGTGAGGAATTTGTCAGAAAGGACCCTTCAGATTCCAGCAGATCTTCTCTAGTGGGCTTGTAGAAATACACAGCGTTACTGAAACGCTACAACATTAACCTAACAAAGAAAATCCGTAGATTGAATGCACAAATTAGACTCAATTAACAAACTATTTCAAATAATAGCACAATATACAATTTTATATATTAAATTGCTGAATACAGCTGTTTGCAAGTATAAATTATTGAAGACATTTGGTGTCTTTGGTGCCTCCCAAATCTTGCCCATTCGTTTGTTTCATTTTTTAATTGTACATATTTATTTACCACGGAGCTGTTGAATACTGAATACTCTGGAAATATGTCCCCCTGCACGGTTTATATGAATGTGCTTGTTCTAAAACATTTTCGTTTCTATGGTAACAATTTACACAGCAATGTGTATGGTAAGCAGTTTTTTTTTAAAGTTAAATTGTTGCTATTGTTAGGTTTTCTAGGATGAGCCTTTAATTCAGCATTTTTGGAAGCAGTCTCTAATGTCAGCACTTGTAACAGTCAGATGTAAAGCTCTAACTCTAAGGCTTCAGTACAGAGTGCTTTGTGGTTTCTTGGTAAAATGGCAAGCTGTGTTTTTCTGTCTTATTAACTTCAAGAAAGAGAAAAAAAAATTTTTAGCCATGCAAGCAGAATCTTCCAGTAGTTGAACTGCTTTTGCTATTTAGCGTGTAGTGTTGCTAGCTAAATTTCTCTGAGGTACAAATGTAACAAACTACATTTTTAGTAAAAAAAAGAGTCTTCTTTCAGTATCATCAGATGTTTTCTTAAATGAGGATTGAAAAAAAAAAAAAAGGTCCTTAAAAGACAAATGCATGAACATTCAGATGATTAGTTAAAAGTTTATTTGAACAGCTAGGGTTAGGGTTATGTTTGGCATCGCTTCAAGTTGTTATTCTCAGTGTAACTTGACTCCCCTTGGTAATATCGCCTTTTTCCTTGTAGCGTAATCTTTCACCCTCTGCTAATCCTTGGAATGTGTCACTTTGTGTTGCTGTGTCTCGTTCACAAGCTTGGCTGCTCGGTCACTAATGAAGGCAGGGCCTTGAGACAGACTTTCATTAAAAACTCACCAAAATGTCCACAGTCCTGCAGGGAGCCAATCAGCCACGGCAGTGTTCTGACCTGCTCAAGTGCACTTCACCCAAATCAGCAGCTGTAATGGGGGGTGCTGAGCCAGGGGCACACATTCCCTGCACGGGGTGTGAGAGTGCTGAGAGACGAGGGGCTCGATGGAGTGTCTGTTGGAATTAAAGCAAGTCTCCATCTCATTAGAGCACGGTCGCTAAGAGCTCAATCAACATGATTTCTCACAGAAATAGTAGGAGTCAGAATGAATTTGTAAGAAAAGGTACAAAAGCTTGGTGCCATTGTTACCTTGTTTGTAACTTTTTCTTTAGATTGTGTGACAATATATGAATGTGTAATCACAGCTTTGGTGATCAGTTGGACGCCAATGTGGACTTTGATCCTGTTCACGGACAGTCTTGAAGGCAGCCACAAGAAGGCCCCTTGCTCTGAGAATCATTAATGCACAGCAAGAGAGGTGTGGCATTGTAAAACAGTTCACTTAACAGATTACAATAGGCCATCAAGGGGTGATTATTAATTGTGTCAATAATCACATTATCTGTTTGGGTACAGGATTTGCTAGGGTTTATGTCAGCAAGTCATTCAATACAGACTGCAAATCAGACCAAATATTTTATAACCATTTACTATAAGGTCCACAAATAAGCATATATCAATACTCAATTAATGACTTTATAGTGATGAATTAATACATGCACTAATTCTTTGACTAATCCTATCATTTGGAAATAATTAAGCACACATTACACATTAACAGCCTCTGTTACATATGGATGGTGAATAATAATAATAATAATAATAATAATAATAATAATAATAATAATAATAATAATTAATTAATTAATTAATTAATAGTTAAGTATCAGCATACTGTTAATACTGAAGATCCACCATGACCCTGACCAGGATAAAGTGATTACTTAAGATGAATGAATTAAATTACTATTGTCTAGAAAGACCATTTTGAAAAGTAATTATTTTCACTATTTAGAGGTGTAAGCATATGTTTTTGAGAGAAAATACAGGTTTTTATTCATGAGAATTTTTTTTAGAAGACACATGAGTAGTTTAAATCAGTGTATGCCATTTTATACAATATTTACTTATTCTTTCAAACTCAAAGTCAGCTTTATTATCATTATGCATAGTGCACAAGGAAATGAGGTAGTGATCCCTTTAGCACTACTGTATATTACGCACGTAAAATAAAAATAAAAACGCTTAAAAAAGATGAGAGTAAACAAAGCAAAACTTATAATTGCAAAGTGTTTATTGATCAAAGGTAATACAACTAGCTTCAGTATTCTCAAGCAAGATGCTGAACAAAACAGAAAACAAAACACAGCAAAAACATAGCACAGTTTGGTGGGCTGCTGTGTGTATCTGTGCCACCATTGGACTTCTGGGAGGTGCCAATAATTCTAGTTGACTGCGTGATACATTTTTGAGTAGCTACACATAAAAAACAATGTTATCCTTCCCCCCCCCCAAACATTACTGAGTATTTCAGTTCTCTAAAACTCTTCGAAGATTTCAGTGAACCTTGGAAATGATTTCTGTCAAAATAAATATCCAATACTTAATGAAGCTGGTCCTGTGCCATAAAAATGCACGCCCACGTTTCTGCACTTGGCAGCTACTTTAAAGATCTACATTGGTGTAATGAATTCAATCAGAAATCCATCTGTTCTGATAAGTAAGAGCTTCATATATCCTGAATTATATCACATTACATTAATTTATTAGTTTGTCATGCCATTATGCCTGAGGTAAAGGAAACTTCTTCCAGAATTCTTCTGGAATTACACACTTAAAAGGATTTTCCCCCGAGCCACTACGCCACTTGTTTTCTGACTAATGCTCACAGGTTTCACTAATTTGCACAGCACATATTTCAAGATCAGTGGTTTTCTTACTGACAACTCACAAGTCATAACAAATTCAGGCCCAGTCAAAACTATAGCACTGAGCCACTTGTCAAGGATGATTCATTCTCGCAGTTTGGTTTATTATCAACACGAGTCAGCATCACGAGGCCAATGTTTATGGGAATTTAGTGAGCATAGACCTATTCTTTTTGGATGAATTTCAGGCAGGCTACCACAACAAAGGTTACATCTGCAGAGTTCTTCTCTGGAAGGCCAGATGCTGCTGACTGCTCAGCTCAGTGGAGTCAGAGTGGCTTTATGGGCCCTCTATTAACCAGCTGCTCCGACTCTCAACTCTCAAACAGCGCAAAAAGTGACAGAAACACAGACTTTGCGATAAGAAAAGCACTTGAAATGCTATCTTATCAGGCATGTGGGATCGCAATTCCTCTCGAAACACTACTAAGAATATGGAATATAAACCGTATCATGTGCAGTAAATTCCTGGACAGAATTTTGGACTCCTGCTTTGATAGAGCATTAAGCAAACAACATTGATGAAAAATAATTAAGTAATTTTATTTCAAAAGTATCATTTTAAAGAATATGTATGGTGTACTTTACTTGTGTGTAACAGTAAATTAGTATGTGCACTCATATTTAATTAGATTTCAATGAAATTTGCTCCTTACATATTCATTTAGTCTGTATACATTAAAAAGCAGCTACTTCTTCTTTTGCCCAGCTACCAATTCCAACAGTAAAACCTTATTTATAGCTATTCTTATACATTAATACATAAATATGTAATTGGTATACTATAAGAGGAATAAAACACCTTGGGATGTAATGATTTGGGGAAAAAAATAACTTCACTATGCAATGGCTCACATCACTCCACCACATCACTGATTATTTCCTTATAACTGCATGCCCCTGAACTGTTTTATTCCATTACAATTTACCAATATCAATTTGTTTATATGGATAACACAATCATGTTTGTACAAAGACTGCCTATTAGTCTCACTTGCTCTTCATACATCAAAATGACTTTGATGTGAACAAATGTGTGCCAATTCAAACAAATGAGGTTGGATTGGGTTTGAGGTCCATCTAATCTAGCATGTTAGCCTTGCAGCTTGCAAGCCTTGAACCCCTTGCAGGGGTTTGAATCTCGTCTCTGCCCTGTGTGCATGAAGCTTGTATGTTCTCCCTGCACTTCGGGGCTTCCTCTGGGCGCTACAGCTTCCACCCCAGCCCAAAGACATGCGTTGTAGGATGATTGGCATTTCCAAATTATTGCGTGCGATTGTGCCCTGCGATGGGTTGGCACCCCATCCAGAGTGTCCCCTGCCCTGTGCCCTAGCTCCCTGGGATAGGCTCCAGCCTCCCCTGCGACCGTGTGCAGGATATGCAGTATAGACATCGGACGGCTGGACAATGGAATCTGCTACCATACAATACGATATGATTTTGATTCTTAAGGCAACAATTCAATATTTGTGTCACCCAAAAGAGGACGGGTTCTTCCTCGTGTCATCTCAGGAATTCATTTTCATCACTGTCACCTCAGGCTTGCTCTTTAGGGATCTAACTCTAAATCAAATCTATATCATGCCTTTCTGTAAATAAGCTTTGTGACAACATCTTTTGTTAAAAGCTCTATACACATAAAATTTTATTAAATTGAAATTGAAAATGAAAGAAAAAATGACAGGTAAATGATTTAGGCTAAATAATTTTTATTGTTAAATACCTGAGTGAATTTAAATGTGGACACTTTTAAACTTACACAAAGTATTTTGATACTTGCAGCTACCTCCAATTACAAATTTTCATCTCAGTCATGTTTTTCTATTCAGTTACCTCTGTACCGTATAAATTTAGCTTTATGTGAAAGGGATTCATTAAAGCCTCAGGTAGTAATTATCTTTTGCAGAGCTCTCACTGATCTCTTGTTCGGTTAGCATTTAGGAGGTTTCCACTGCACTAAAAAGCAAACACAGCTTTAAGTCAGGTGATGAATGAAGGCCTAAAGCTTGCCAAAAACGTGTTGAATTGCAGTAGCCCTCTAGGTGACCCTTAGTAACCCAGATCTTGTTGAGGAAATTTCAACCACTTGCACACTGACATGGGAACAGAGAGGTATGTCAGGTATGAACAAGTTTTTTTAAAGCTGTTTGCTCTGGATGTTTTGTCTGAGCTCACAGATGTGTGACCAGAAGAGAAAGGCAGGTAATGCCAGCATGGGAAATACCATCAGGTCAACATGTTCAGTCTTGGTCGAATGTTCAGAAGCACCAGCATCTTAAATCATTGTTGTAAAGGTCTCAATGAACATTAGTTGTTAAACCCAATGCCTAGTTTCCATTTACATTAATTGGTTATAGTGGTTAATTTTTCTTTTACAAATATTTTTTATGTTGCTTTTTCAATCCATTTTGTCATCCTTAGTTGCCATTATGCTCTTTATCACATGACATGACTGTACTACATGTGTAATTTAAGTTTATAATTATAGAATCAATGAAAATAATGTCTTTGTAGCACACTCCCACAGGGTAAACACTTTAATGCCCAATAGAAAGCTTTAATACATAACTAGTACCTTTTTTTTTTTTGCTAAGCATTCCACTATTAAATTAATCCAATAACAATGCTGCTGTTAAATTGGACAAACAAAACCCGTTATAGTGGGCCAAAAATCCAGGTTAAATTAACAACCACACCCATTTTTTTGTTTTCGGAAAAAAAGGGTGATCTTTTTCAGAATGAGTTAACACTTAAGTACTGTTTAACTTATCATATAGAGTATATCTAGAGGCCCTGTACATTTGTCTGGTGTAACAGACATCTCACCTCCCTGCACTGAATTATTCTCCATAAAAATGACTGAAAAGGATGGGCCATAGTATTAATTAGTTAACAACAACAACAACAACAACAACAATAATAATAATAATAACAACAACAACAACAACAACAATAATAATAATAATAATAACAACAACAATAATAATAATAATAATAATAATAATAATAATAAGGCTAATTGGCATGTCCAAAGTGTCCGTAGTGTATGAATGGGTGTGTGAATGTGTATGTGATTGTGTGTCCTGCGATGGATTGGCACCCTGTCCAGGGTGTACTCCGCCTTGTGCCCGATGCTTCCGGGGATAGGCTCCAGGTTCCCCGTGACCCTGAAGAAAGGATAAACGGTATAGAAGATGGATGGATGGATAATAATAATAATAATAATAATAATAATAATAATAATAATATAGTGCCCTATTTATTTATACAAAAGCCCTGAATGCAATTGTGAAGACAGAAGTTGAACTTTATTACTTTATTAAGTTTAAATTGGCATTTAAAAACCGATAGCTCACCCAGATATTGAGACATAATAATTCAGTATTTCAAGATATTAAGCTGTTATTTGTACTTGCAGTCAGAGGTAAAATAAATAAATAAAATAAATTAATAAATATAAATAAAAAATAGTTTATGGAAACCCTGAACTGAAACTTAAAATGTATTTTCAACTTAATAACTCTTATTAATAGCTTATTTTGATACGATTTTATTGAATATTAGCTTGTAGTATAGTTCAGAATAATATTCTTGAAAAGCAATTCTTGAACTGGTAATTAGTTTCCTTCTGTATTCCAAAGAAAAGTGAAGCTAATTTTCATTCATATAGACCCAAATTAAAAAAGCAAAGAAGTATAGCATTAGACATTAAATTTAACATGTGTTACAGGGCATGAAGTTACAGTAAGTATGCAGATATGAAATGCACATTAAGGTCTAAAGTTCTGACTACACTACCAAGTATTGACTAATTATAAATGAATCTCTTCAGAAATCTCTTGATGGTTACCAGGTGTTTGAGAAATCCTTGTATAAAAGTGAACTATAGTATAGTCCTTATTCATATGTAACACATAAACAGGCAACAAATTAAAGGAAAACCAACATAGTCATAGAGTTAATAAGGTGTTGAGCCACCACAAGCCACTAGAACAGCTTCAATGCAGCTTAGCACAGGATCTCCATCTGTCTTGGAGTGATGAACACCATTCCTTCAAAAGATATTCCCTCAGTTGGTGTTTTGTTGATGGTGCTGAGAGCTCACTACACAAATTTTTTTCCCCATTGGTGTTGAATTGGGTTGAGATCTGGTGACTGCGAAGGAATGCAGATCTTCATCCAGGAAGAGACCACTCCCATTAGGATGGAAATGTTTCATCATAGGAAAAAGGTGATGAGCCAGAATAAAAGACAGTTTTAACTAGTATCATTGTACACTTCATATACACCTAGTATGGTCCATTCTGAAGTGAAGTCTATACAGGGGACTTAAAAGATGAAAATGCCCACAGTAGCCATTTGTAGGGTCATTCCAAACCCACATGATGAACAGCATTTACTTCAAAGCCTTCTAAATGTTCAATACAGAAGGGACATACTGATGTATACTTAACGCCTGAAATTCTTTGGGCTGTAATTACTCTGTAAGGGGAAATGGTGGTGAGAACCAGCGAGCTTAACTACAAACTGGTAGGTAGCATGGGGAAGTTTTGATTCTTTGCTTTTTTCTATTGATTATGGAAAATATCGAACAGTACCTCTGACAAAAATATTGATTATTGTAGTAGCATTTCATAATTTCTCAGCTGAGAATTTAATTGTTCCGTACAATCGCCATCCCCACACCATGTCATTATCATGAGAATGCAGCATGGACCTAAAGCAAGTTTAGGCGATTCCTGGTACATTATATTAAAGCAGAGGATGCATGTGCATCAAAAGAAACTGCAACACAATTCAAAACTGACAGAAATAACAGGTCAGAGTTTCACACTGCAGCGTTATCAGTCATTGAGGAAACGCAGAAGGAAATATATTGTAAATGTGTAGCCAAGCAAATCACACAAGCCAAAACAGTAACCTGCCTTAACATAGCCAAGGAAAGACAGAGGTATTGTTCAGTATGAGCAGAGTTTCAAGTTCACAACATCTTGCTCAGTTTCTGCTCAACCAGTCACAGCAAAGCCAGAACAGGTTTTACACAATAATAGTAAAATGATATAGCAATTATAGTCTAGCATTCAAATTTGCTTTACGTAAATACTTTACATTTCTCTGAGATCCTTGTGTATATTCACCCACCTTGAACTTTCCGAATTGTCTAGGGTTACAACGTGGAACTACAACTGGGATTTTTACTTGGACTTAAATGGACGTAATTACTTACAAATAAAAAAGTAAAAGTTGTGATTGCATAAGAACTCAACTCCTGTTGCTGTGAAAACCCTAATTTCGTTCTGGCACAACCAGTCTCCATCAGAAGTCACATAATTATTTGAACGGAGTTCACCTGTGTGCAATTAAAGTGTTATATGATTTCACTAAAAATCCACCTGTTCCTGGAATGCCCCAGAGTTTGTTACAGAACATACTTATACAAATAGCATGCCGAGTCTGGGAGAAAGTTCTGGAAAAGTATTGATTCGGGTTTGGTTATAAAAATGATTCACAAATTTTCTGCAAAGCATCATTAGATGCATTACTAAAATGGAGAGATTGCACAACCATGAATCTGAGGAGGTCATCCACCAAAAATCAATAGCAGGGTAAAGATGTCATTAGTCAGATAAACAACAAAGGGGTCAAGGGTAACCCTTGATAACTATGACTTCAAACACTTTAATATTCTATTTATGATGAGATTTTAAAGGTAGTACAAGCTAACAAGAGAAAACATATCAGATATTGGCTACATTACTTAGCTATGCTCTCACACATGCACATTTGTAACTATACACACTATTAAAATTTATGACAGCTTTATGAGTTATGTTCATAAAATTAGATGTCTGCACTGAAGAGAATAGAAAATCAGACATTGCATACAGTATGCACTCCACACAATGTTGAGACAAACTAAGAATTTCTTAACAGGAGGATGCAGAAATTGGTTTTCCATGCCCCAGGGACATGCTTGACCTCTGAAACCAGCTTTGACCTTTGACCTTGCCATTTCAAACCCACTAATAATGGACAAATCAGCTGCAAAAAAACTCCACCAAGTAATTACTACTTCATGAAAGGCTGGTGTAAATTCTTATTATTCACACACCTTGTCTTTTACAGACAGAATAATAAAATGAGTATGTCTGTATATAATACAGATGTTTTATTTTTTGCTAGTAAGATTTGCAGAGTTATTTATTGGTATGTATTGCAGAGCAGTCAGACCTGTGTAAACATTTACAAAACACTGCTGAGCACTGAACAGGGATAAACACATAATTTCCTCTAAGATCTGCAGCGACACATTTGACCTGTCAAAAGCTATACGTGAAAGAGTCTGGAAAAATGCCTCCCTTTAAACAAAGCAACAAAGCACATTCAAACGTCAACAGTGCACAGAGACCTAAGATTAGTTTTTTTTTTGTTAGCCCGGTCATGCAGACTGGGAACATGCTTCGAACAAATAACAGCAAATCAATATGTTGATTTCACTGAAAGGTCTACATACATGCTTTGCATTCTACTTGCTGTTTGCTTTTATAGGATTTGGTGGAAGCTATGTAATGAGTTAAACTCAAACATGATCCAAAATGATTTAAAATGTAAAAAAAAAATGTTTTTGTTTGTTTGTTTGTTTTTTTAAATACCAAAGGATCATAATAAAAGTATATCATTAAGATGTTAAGGGGCCTGCTGGCTAAATCATTATATAAATCATTAAAGATCTGACCATAATGCTTAACATAGTAAGGACCTAATTTACTACTATTTAGATTCCAAATAATAGGATCATATGGATATGGGATGTAGTGCGTATGAAAAAAGTGGGTGTGTTGCAGATAATTTGCAAAGAATAATAGAGTGAATCATGCCATGTGTAAAATATCGTGAGGAAATAATATAAAAGCTTAGCGAATTATAGAATTTTGTTTTCAACTGCCTGAAATGAACTTCACCAAATATAATACCTGCTTTTCGGTAGTACTAATGTTCGCCAACAGTCATCTTTTAGTAAATCCTATTGCGGGTGTTAAATTAATTGATTTGCATTGTCACCACCCTGTATTTTGCACTTTTAGGTAAAAACAGCACAAGTTGCATTTTCATTAAGATGGTTTTGCTCATGAGGAAGGTGCAATTGTTTGACATGGTTTTAAAAAGTGCCTTTGATAATTCCTCCATTAAATGTAGTTTGCATTCCTTTGGTAATTGAATCAGTTTAAGAGCTCACTATAATTCTGTATCAGCCCATCCACTAAAAATAGGACTCCATGCTTGAGGGACCACCTAATAAGGTTTCCCACATTTCACTTGAACCACCTCATCCTGGACTTGCCCAAAGGAACAAAAGAAGTAAATCAAGCCATACTGCTTCCCACAGATGGACTGCCTACTTTTCTTAATAAAAGAATGCAAAATAGTATTTACAGATGACAGATTGAGCATAAAGGGCTTCCTTTTGAGAGCAGACATATGGAGTGTGTGCAGCCTGTATGCTCCTTGAATCCCTCCCGCCTTACATTGCTGTGCTCTTTCACAGCAGCTTGTGGATTTCAGAGCCAGCTGGCCCTCCAGAGCAGGCGAGGCTATAAGGTCAAGAAGAGGATGTGACATGTAAGTCATGTTCAGACCTCCACAGATGCAGAATATGTCAAACAGAGAAGCATAACTGCTCAATAAGTAGCTGTGACATTTGCTTGGATTTCAGGCTTCTTGTGTCACTGCAGTAAAGCACACTGCAAAGTTGCACATGCTGGTACTCAGGTCAGAGTCTCTTTTTCTCAGCCTTCATTGTATTTCTTCTATATTGCTGGCAGCAGTACTTAAAGATCTGGCACGGTTCATTGGCAGGTTACACACAGTTGCACAAGATCACTTGGATTTCTGTGGGGTTTGATGAGATAATATCCTAAGGCAAATCACATGTTTGGGAACTTGAATGATCATCAAACAATATTTCATGATGTTATCCTAACATTAAAAATGTCATAATTAAAGTGTTTTTAAGTTATGGGATGCAGGTGACAAAATACATGCAAATATATTGATGTGAACTTTATTACCATGCATTAAGTTAATTTGTTATGCAGTTTTATATAAAGAATAAAACAAAGTGAGGCAGGATGCTATAGAAATCAATAGTAATAAACTGAAAATATTCAGTGACAAGGCATTGTGATTACAGATTACAATTTTTTAGTTATTAAAGAGCAACATGACATTTTTTTATCTGCTAATGGTTACGTTTAATGTTGTATAACATCTATGAAATAAGTTAGTGTTATAATAAGTTCCTGTTATCACTTACATAATAGCAGGTCCAAATAATTATTTCATAATCCTTTCTTTTTTCTTTCTTGACATTAATAAAACAAAAATGTAGCTTATGGGTTTATTTTGTTGTTTTATTTACAGTGATGGTGCCTTGGGGCAGCGGATCTCAAAGTAGGGTCTGGAAACATAACCAAGGGGTTTGAGATTTAAAAAAAAAAAGAAAAAACTATTTGTTCCTGTGGTAGAAATCACAAATCATCATTATTAAATGTATGATATTTATGACTGAGTTTTTATAGTTATTACCCAATTTGACTGGTCCCTTGAATTAAGTTAGTTCAATCTAAACATCAATAACTCAAAAACAAGTAGGCTTATAAATAATTAGACCAATTTGTTCTTTATGGCTCTAAATAATAGTAAGAATATAATTAATTTTAAAAAATTATAAATAATTAGCCTAATATTTGTTCCACTACATTCATTAAATAAAACACAATGCTAGTCACTGTAGCACTCTCAGCAGTATTTATTATATATTTTTCCACTTTTAATAAAAGTGTAGAAGGGATCATTTCAAGCAGAAAAAGAGAATAATGTTTAATATCATAAAGACTCTAGACTCTTTCTGAGATCCTGACATGTGGCGGAATATCCTGCTAAGTGAGTGTCAGTCATATTGCAAGACATTGGACCAGGCCTGAATGTTGCTACAATTTTCCAATGAGAAATGAGGAAGTGTAGAAGGACGCATGCTTTATGTAGTGTCATAAAAGCATTGTAAGACTGTGTAATGCTCAGATCAGAGTTCATCTTTGAGGGCTGAACTTCATGACACAGTCGGACAGTAGATGATTGATATAGGCTGTCAAGAGCACAGGAAGCAAAGATAACATCTTGACAGCAATCCTAGTGTTTAAACTCACTGTGTGCTCTCAGAAAAATTAAGAACAAACACGAGCCTGGTTTCCATGGGCTCATTTGTTTCCATGCAGATGAAACAAGATGTCCAAGACTGATTTAGTAACAAGATTTATACAGATTTCCAAAGTGTTGAACAAACATGGGGTCATGTACAGTACTGTGGAGGTCTTAATTCTGTAATGTGTCTCAGGAAACCTCATCTGACCTGTCATGCATTACTGAGTTTTTTATACTATGCATCTGACAGTACTGTACATCAAGCAGTCACACAGCTCAACGTTGCACAATAGGTCAAATTAATGGCGCATGCCATGTTTAAAAAATATGTTAAATGAAGTCTATACATTAAGTTTGATGTGCAATGGAAGCTGCTTTTGCAAACTCAAGCATAATGTTGTGCCATTATGTATGAAATTCAAAAATTATGTGTCTGAAAACGTACATTGAATAAATATAATGAAAGAATTTTCTAATAGTTTTGTATGAATGAGGTCCAGCTCTCTCTGCTGCACCACCATGCCACATACATTATTGCACTTTGATGAAATGTGTGATTATTATTCTGCGATTAGATATACTCATCAAAAAAAGAAATGTCCTCTGAAATTCGACTGCTTTTATTTCCAGAAAATTTCTTAACATGTGTAAATATTTGTTTTAACATAAAAACATT
This sequence comes from Ictalurus punctatus, assembly GCF_001660625.3. Classification (NCBI taxonomy): domain Eukaryota; kingdom Metazoa; phylum Chordata; class Actinopteri; order Siluriformes; family Ictaluridae; genus Ictalurus; species Ictalurus punctatus. Next base: position 23,920,841 of record NC_030425.2, read on the forward strand.
CAACAACTGAGAAATGAACTAGTTTCACAGACATTTGATGAACAGAAATGGAATAATGAGTCCCTGAATAAAGGGGGGGGGTCGATATAAAAAGGAACAGTCAGTATCTGGTGGCCTTCAGTTGCATTAAGTACTACAGTGCATCTCATCCTCATGGACTGCATCAGATTTGTCAGTTCTTGCTGTGAGATGTTACCCCCACTCTTCCTCCAAGGCATTTGCAAGTTCTCGATCATGATGGGAACGTATAGTTACATGTAATTTTCCACTGCGAGGACGATCAGCTGTCCTTCCTGTCTCCCTGTAGCACTGTCTTAGGTGTCTTACATTACAGCCACTGCAGTTTATTACTCTGGCCACATCTGCAGTCCTCATGCCTCCCTGCAGCAGGCCTATGGCATGTTCATGCAGGTGAGCAAGAGCCATAGGCATCTTTCTTCTGGTGTTTTTCAGAGTCAGTAGAAAGGTCTCTTTAATGTCCTAAGTTATTGTAACTGTGACCTTAATTGCCTACCACCTGTAAACTGTTAGTGTCTTTATTTTAATTTTATAATTGTTTACAGTTCATTGAACAAGCATGAAAAACATTGTTTAAACCCTGTCCAATAAAGATCTGTAAAGCTTATTTGGATTTTACAAAATTATCTTTAAAATACAGTCTCCTGAATAATGGACGTTTCTTTTTATGCAGAGTGCATTATATTTGCCTTACATATTACCATATAATAAAACACTTCAGGGCAAGCTGTTATAGGAAAATAATTAACAATGGGGTGGTGTGATGTAGCCTGACATGAAGTTACTGTTATCACCCCAAGTTGATTATTTTCCAATAACAGCACTTCCTGAAGTGTTTTATTCTTCTAATATCACAGCAATTTGCCAAATATTTTTTTGTCATGTTACTGAAGACAGAAGACTGTCCTGTGAAGGAAGACTTACAGTTATAGCTTTACCTCTGTCTGTTACGAATTGCTGACACTGGAGACTCTTTCCAAAAATGCTAAATAAACATCTCCTTGCAGAAAACTTCACCATATACTGTATACAATTACACATTTTACTTTTTGTGTGGAGTGTCGTTACTATAGTAATGATGTATTAGAACGGTTGCATTAGTATAAACCTGAGCTGCTGTTATATAAAATTAATCACCACCTTTTGAGAGACTTCATTCATCTGTATGCCAACATGCAAATCTGCAATAATTTTCACAAGCCAACAAAAGCAAACCAAGTTCATATTAGAGCTATTTGCAGCTTAGGTGACTGTAGCCTTTAACATACATACTGTATGGTTTCATCCTTGCAGGTAGACACATGCATAATATACACCTGCACAAACACTGAACTGTGTGAGGGTGTGCCAGCATATGGATGACATTTTTATAGCTTGGATTGTGGACAAACAGGTAGATGGCAAACAGGGAACAAAAAAAATTCAAAAATAAACAAGTTTCCTCACCCTAGTTCTTGCTTCAAACATTTGCATGTTTAAATAAAACCATAAAAAATTATTCACACAAATGAAAAGAAAGATGAGAGGTTTCTTGTAAAATGTATTCATGTTAACGCTAATACTAATACAACATACATATACTTTTATTGCAAGCATGTTTCACTTCAAATTCCATGTGGCATCATTTCTGATAAGTTTTATTAAGATTAATTTAAATGAATTCCGGCTTTATTATCGCATGTACAGATAAACAGGTTATAATCAAGCTCATTCTCTTGATAGGGCTTCTAGATATTCTGATAATCCTATTAAAACAGAAAACAAACAACTTCCACCCAACACACTCTTCACAGAAACTTGCTCTCACAGCATGCCAGATTCATTAAGCCCTAATAGAATTTGAAAAGGTTCACGCAGACACTTTGCTCTGATGACTAGCCCAGGTCGTAAAAATTCTGCACTTGAGAAACATATTGTCACATTTGTCTTGTATAGACATGTTGCCTAGTTATTGATATTTATTGAATTAGAAAGTAAAGACATTGGGGACATTGTTTGAGACTTTGAAGACTGTGCTTGATACTGTGTTGGAGACAGTGGTGGGGACTCTGTTTGAGACTGTTCTGGAGATAGGGTTAGTGAATGTGCTTGAGACTGTTTGGACTGTTTAGGAGACTGTTTAGGGGACTGTGTTGGATACTTCGAGACTGTGTTAGATACTGTGTTAGTGATTGTATTCGAGACTTTGAGAGTGTGTTGGAGACAAGGGTGGAGACTAAGCTAAAGTGTACTTCACTAAGCCATGTCTAAAATGATTTCCCCAAAAACTGATTTATGCTAGTACATTTACCATTAGCCATATATTTTAAGTGGAGGAGCTGAATACGAAGTTTGTTTGAACAGATTATTTATGGAAGCACATTTCCTCAGATGCCTATAAGATACAGGCTATTTAAACAATGCCAATATTATAGCAGTAAAGATGCCCTTTTAAAAGCGAAGCTTTTTGGCTAACACCCACAGCAATCACAGCACATGTCATTTATCTGCTGTTAACAGCATATATAGGTTTCTATCTCAGTGCTGTAAAACGTGTGCAATAACCCACACAGTAATAAATTACTAGGGGAAGTCTTTAAAATGCATACCAGAACTAAGGTAAACTTGGATGAAAGCTGGTTTGAAAATACTACTACAGCAACAAGTTTTCAATGCCACAGTTCCTGCTGCATCCACCCATGTTAGGCCAGGCATGTTAATTTCTAGTTACGCAAATAGTAGTCTCTATTTGTACATTTTATCAGTTTACAGTATGTGGCCAAAAACTACCTACTTTCACAGAAAGAGGTGGGTTGACCGACTTGGCAGATATTACACTCTGTGGCAAACAACGATGGATCATCTAAAGCTACTGTAAGACTATGCAAACAGAAAAGCTTGCATCCATACTATATCGTAGTATGCCATCATTATACTATAAAGTTATACAACTTGTGCCTACATGAAAATACAGCCTTTCAGGTGCTAGTGTATATACAGTCCCCTCTGGAATTATTTGAGGCCAATAATATAATTAAGGCTAATTCTTTTGATTTTGCTATACGCTGACGACAAGACAAGACTTTTATTTCCTGATATTTACATCTAGATGTGTTAAATAACTTAGAACATGGCAACTTTGGTGGCAGACCACCCAATTTTTAGGTGAGCAAAAGTATTGGAACAGATTGGAACTAAGGTAAAGTAAATGGCACTTAATTTTTGGTTGTATTTTGGTTACATTACCAAATTGTGCAGTGTTCATATTTTGATGCTTTTCCAAGCTTGTACTGCATCCCATCAATCTCCTCTTCAGGAAGTGAAATGCATGCTCAGTTGGGTTACAGTCTGGCGATTGACTTGGCCTGTCTAAAACATTCCACTTTTTCCTCTGATGAAGTCCTTTGTTGCATTGGCACTGTGTTCTTCATCATTGTCTGCATTATGAAGTTCTTCCCAATAATATTTTATGCATTTCTCTGTAAATTGCCCGACAGAATGTTTCTGTAGACTTCTGAATTCATTCTGCTGCTAATGTCATAAGTTACATCATCAGTAAAGAGGTTAATATTGGTTCCAGAACTTTTGTGGCTCATCTCTGTATTTCTTTGGGAATTCCAATGACGTCTTCTGATACTTACTGCTGATGCGTGGTTTGCATCTTGTGGTATGACCTCTATATTTCTGCTCTTTGAATGGTGGATTGTGATACCTTCACCCCTGCCATGTCTAGGTTGTTGATGTCACTGACTGTTGTTTTTGGGTTTTCTTCACAGCTCTCTCTATGTTTCTGTCATAAGCTGTGGTTGTTTTCCTTGGCCAACCCATTCAGTGTATTTTGCTCAGTACCCCAGTGGTTTCTTTCTTTTTCAGAACATTACAAATTGTTGGCTGTCCTAGGTTTGTGCAAAGCCTCTGATTAATTTCCCCTCTTTTCTCAGCTTCAAAATTGCTTGCTTTTCTCCCATAGACAGCTCTCTGGTCTTCATGTGGGTTTATCCTTTTTAACAACCAATGCAGTATTGACAGGTCGAACCCTGGGCTTAAACCAAGATTGGATATTCAGAGCTATTAATTGCGTAAACAATCAGTCTATCAGGGCACACATTGGGCAACACGAAACACTGGCGATTCACATGTTCAAATATTTTTCGATCACTTGAAAAATGGATGCATTCAAACAAAAGGTGCCATGTTGTAAGCTGTTTAATACATCTAGATGTATAAATAAGTAAAGAAATCTGAAATACTGATATATTGTCTCATATTCATCTTTTGATCTCAAACCCAAATGTCTTCAGTGAATAGCAGAAACAAAATAATTGTCCATGCTTTTCCAATTCTTTTAGAGATAACTGTATCATATGAATAACCACATACTAAGGGGAATTTTTTCAGACACATATTAGGTGGAATAAATAACACTATCAATATCAAAAACTCCAATGAAATCCTTTAAGTAGCCCTACACCAAATAGTCCTGACAGTCTGAGTAGATATTAGGAGTGTTCCAAGCTCTGCTTCTGTTTTTTTTCCCCACAGGCAACCTGGTATCCTTATCACAGCATCCAGGTCTAAACTGAAGCTCAAACAAAGAGAGGGGATCTTAGACAGAGACTTCAGCATAGCCACCTGTAGGGCATGAGTTCGCTTTGAAATTCTAGAGAGTCCCATGCTGTGTTGTCAGACTGTCGCTATGAGAACAGATATGGCATGTTAGTTCCATTTTCTGGAGCAAAGTATAATGGATGAAATACAGTCCATGCCTGTGTGTGATGGTTGTTGGCATGTTGATACTGAAGAGGGCAATTGTGGTGCCAGTGTAGGTAGTGAAGTGTCATGTTTGATTTAGTGATGTCACCTTTTCTCATGCTTCTCCTTACATATCTCTGCTAGATGTCACATCAGCACTGGTTTCGGTCATGATATGGCCATCTTGGACTTCATTTCCCATAAGCCACTTCAGATGACATGAACCTGTCACAAGCCCTCTTTGTTTTTCACCCTTAATTTTTTCCCCCTATTTAAGTTTTGCAGTTTCTCAGTTTAATGATTAAGCTTCTGTTGTTTGTAGCTTATAGAGTGTGGTTTTTGTGCCACATTTCCCTTGTGCTTGTTTCTTTCAACTTATAATTCTTGTTTTGGCTTTTGGTTAATAAATATTATAAATAAATATTCCTCATATTCTTCTATATTCATCAGTCTCTGGCCACCTGTACTCACCATATTGGTGAGTACAGGTGAATAATTCATAACATTTATTAAATAATGTTAAATAAAATGTTTTATGGATAGTAACTAAACAATATGTTTAGGTAGGAAGTTTAAGAATGAAATATTGTTACAAATTTGCAAGTGCGTGTTTGAAAAGTACTGATCATTTATGGGATACTCTCAGAAAATATATTTTAAATATTTTTAAATATGTTACAATTGTTACAAATTTAGTAATAAATTAAACTCAAATTAAAGTGGCTGATTTTAATCCAAATTTAATATAAGGGTAATACAATGGTAATTTGACTAAAAATGTTTATATGATAAAAGAAAGTAAAAAAAAAAACAAAAAAAAAACAAAGCTCAAACTGCTTCTCCAATTTATTTTCCTTGTCACACATGTATACCCTGTGGTGCTAAATGGCGTTGTGACATGATGTAATCTCCATTCCTGTGTGTGTCTTCAGCATTAATCACAAGAGAGTAAGGTCAGAGCTAATAGCTTGTGTGTGTGTGTGTGTGTGTGTGTGTGTGTGTGTGTGTGTGTGTGTGTGTGTGTGTGTGTGTGTGTGTGTGTGTGTGTGTGTGTGTGTGTGTGTGTGTGTGTTTTCATTTGGTATATATGTTTAAACATAATGTGATTCACAATGGTGCAACTCCACATGAGGCTGTAACTACAGTGGGTGCTACCAAATCCCACCACCTGCTGCACTACACACATCAAGGTTCCATTTGCCCAGAGGGATAGCTATTACATTAGAAAAATATGCTATGTAGAAATTATGCTATGTAGAAAAATATGCTATGTAGAAAATATGCTATAAATAGTCATTATAAAATATTATATAAATAGCACATTAGCATCAATAAGAATTTTAATGTAGTGATGAACAGTGATGGGGAACAATGGCGAATAGCGATTGGACGTTGGGGACAATGGTAAATGGTGATTGGTCATTGGTCATTGGGAAAAAAGGGTGATAAGTGATTGGTTATTGGAAACAATGGGGCTCAGTGATTAGTCATTGGGAACATTGGCTCACACAAGCACAACTCAGTCAGGCTTGCCACTTTGGTGGTAAATCAGTTGAACCTTATCTTTCAACTCATATAACCAGCAGCTGTGATCTGAACTGGGGAATCGTATTGAGTGCAGTGTAGTCGTTAAAATCTACTCAGAAAGTCTCTAAATTTGTCACTTGGCCCTTTTTGGTAATAAAGTTGCTAAAGGGGTCTAAAATGTCACCAAGCTGGAAACACTGCGAATAACAGCATTGCATTAGGGCTTCAGTAGCCATTAAGCACAGCCTCCCTCAGCTTGCTCTTTTGACCAGAACAGCTGTTCTAGAAAACGTTTGCAACAGGCTCTATGCAGGAGGACTTCTGCAGATCAATGATCATTTAGGAGATTTATTTATTTATTTATTTATTTGTTTATTTATTTATAGCCATGAAGACTTCTCTCTGCACTTGTTCACCCACCACTCCTGATAATGAGGGCTTTCCCCCTCAAGAGCTGCCATGACTGGGTTAATACACATGTGGTCATTCATTAAGGAGCCTTAAAACCTCCTTTTGGCATGCTAGCACAGGCCCAGCAACTCATCTCATTCTCTTTAGGTCAGATTTTTGACGAGCCTGCCTCAAACAATCGTGTTTAACTTAAAAGCATGTAAGTATGAATTTTGGAATGGCATTCAAAGGTGTTGAGCTGTAAACCCCAAAAACAGTACCTCTATTTAATATTTGTGCTTACAAGAGTATAATGGAAGAGCATTCAGACATGGCACAAGGACAAATTTATAGGGTTTTGTCCTCTATTATTCAGCAGTGAAGCACAAACAGTAACGGGAACTTCCCAGCTGAGACACTCAGCACAGTAAAACCCCCATAACACAGTTGCTGAAATATCCCAGACTAAGCAAAAGCTAGACTAAGCAAAAGAAAAAGAAAAAGCCCAAAAAACAATACAAGAATCTGAATGTTGCATAGCCCAGAAGTTGATGAATGGTTGAACACAAAGCTCTTAGAAACTGTTATTACGATAACAACAGATGATAGGCTTTTCGTAAGGTATTTCCATAACACAAATTCAGTTCTGAGGTTTTGGGAAGACTCATTTTTTCCCATAGCACAATCCTTAAACATATACTCTCAGGAAATGAACAACTAAAGTAGTGATGAGTGGATCATCACTAACCTTAACAATAAAAAGCCACTTGACTTGACTTGACTTGACACCAGTCCATTACCAGGTACCTGTACCACACAGTCTCATACACACCTAGGAAATTTGGAATATTCCAATCCAACTATCATTACGGTTTGGGGAGGTGGGAGGAAATTAGAGAACATGGAAGAAATCTATACAGACACAGGGAGAACACGTCATACTCCACTCTGACAGTAACCCGAGCTCAGGATCGAACTGGGGACCCTGGAGCTGTGAGGTGGAATACAGCAGCCTGCAAATATATCTGCAAATTATGCCTACACCTGGAGAAAAATAGGTCTTAAAACCATTTTATACTTTTGGGAAAGCCAAACATTAACTGATTAAAACAAATGACTAAAATCAACATTGGATTATTCAACCCCTTCATTACATGGCAGAATTTTTTTTTTACTACTTCTTGATTCTTATTCTTCTGATGTAATATGAATCAAGCCCGTTTTCCTTCGAAGAGACGATTTGTAATGGGAAAGTGTCTCTCATCAGCCTGCAGGTGAATAGCAGCTCAAGTGGGCTGCTTTGAAAGGTGATGAAGCCTGTTGCCTGTCACAGGGAAAATAATCGATAGCCTCCATGGTTCCTCTCAGTCATATTTCTCGTTGTGAAGTGTCTGGTAACACATTAAGCTTTCGTCTGAATGGCTCAGTTCTCCATGCTTGGTGCCTGTGTCTTTCTCCCTCCTGGAGGAAAGGACTTGAAAAGCGTCAGTCGACACAAAGGGGTCGACCTAGGTGCTATTGTGCACCATTGTGCTGACTGGCTCTGATGTCTGTCAGCGGCAGACCATCTTTACCTGATCAGTCCACTGTCAGTTAGGGGCTTTGGGTAGCATCAATCATCATGTCGCTTCTCATGTCCCCCAAGTCACTAGTTTAGTGACAGCAATACCTCATGCAGGGACCCACTGCTGATAAGAGCTCTTTCTCCTCTGAAAAGGGCTGTTTTTTTGTTTGTTGGTTTTCAGCATGATAATGGGTGGAAAGAGGTTTCATGGATCTCTGTAGTATCAACTACATCTCAAATTTTTGTATTTACACAGTAGAGTTTGTTTTGTTGGGCAGTGATAGCTCAGTGGTTAAGATGTTGGGCTACTGCTTATAAGGTCATGAGTTCAAACCCCAACACCACCAAGCTGCTACTGCTGGACCCCTGAGCAGGGTCTTTAAAGCTCAGATGTATAAATGAGATAGACATTGCACTGGATAAGGGCATCTGCCAAATGCACTAAATGTTTGTACTCCAGTAGATGCCATTTGAAATGGAATGAGCTCATAAGGTTTAATGAAAGATTATTTCTTACATTCATTCATCTTGCCAGATGATGATGGATCCAGATCCTATCCTGGGAACACTGGATGAGAAGTCGAATACATCTTGGAACACATTAACACCTATAGCCAATTTAATGTATCCAATCCCCCTTCTGGCATGTTTTTGGGAGGCGAGAGGAAACTGAAAAACCCAGAGGAAACTCCACATAGACAGTAACCCAAGCGCAGGGACCACGAAGCTGTTAGACAGCAACACTAGTAGTTATTTTATTTGTTGGCTAACTTTTTAATTTTTGTTAGTTAGTCTGTGGTTTATTCTATGGTGACTTATTGCTGCCAGCATAGGCTCCGGGTCCACCATGACCCTGACAAGGAAATAACTGTCACTGAAGATTTCCTCACTTCTCACCCCTCAACTTCTTCAGCTATCTGATGCTGCTAATTCATTTGTCGGCTAGGACTTATTTAGTGAACAATAGTCTAATTGTGTTTAATATTTCAAATGAAATGCTGCCTCATTTACAAATGAATATTAGCCAACAAGATCATCTTGTATTGTATTATCTATGTTAGTTCTGTTTCTGATTCTTCAGTAGTTGGACTTGAAGAATCTACTCCAGTCAAATCCATTTCTAAAAATAATTGCATGTCACAGTTCACTGTGTTCCATTTGTTTTAAATAGCCATTATGTATTTCACCTGTATTTCATCAATCCCCTAGGACCAAATCCTTCACACCCCAACAAACCAATTTTGTCACTTCTAATCCGACTCAAGGGTCCAACATTATCTTTTGGGAGATTTGAATACTTTTGGGAGTAGGCTTTAGCGGCCCACTTTACTCCAAGTCTTTGTTCGTCAACAGCATTTCTCTATTTAGATCTTAAGCCAGAATGGCCTTTGGGTCTAATGAAGGTCATCTTACTGAGCCACAGATCAAACCAGAATGGCCAGTGTCCCTGGAGGAAACTTAAGAGAAGAGCATCGCTTGAGGCTTAACGCTTCTCTGACTACAGGCTTTTTCATTGCAGTAACATTCCCCAGTGAAAAGCAATGCTAATTTTTCCTTGTCCTCTGCAAATGCACTATTGGGTATCAGCATTTATTCACTAAATGTTCAGTTGACACAAATTTTATGTGACAAATTAGATGCAGATATCCATCAAACTGTGTATATGAAACAGGTCATGTGTAATTAGGTAAGTAATGTGATAACATGTGAAAGAGCACTTCAGGTGAATAATATGTGATAAACAAAACAAAACAAAACCAAAATTTGAAATTGAATGTGAAAAATTCACATATATGAATCCTATGTAAATACAAAATAACGTTTAAATAAGTTAATCATCCATCCATCCATCCATCCATCTTCAACCGCTTACTCCTTTTCAGGGTCACGGGGGAGCCTGGAGCCTATCCCAGGGAGCATCGGGTACAAGGCGGGGTACACCATGGACAGGGTGCCAGTCCATCGCAGGGTACACTCACATACACATTCACACACTACGGACACTTTAGACACGCCAATCAGCCTACCATGCATGTCTTTGGACTGGGGGAGGAAACCGGAGTACCCGGAGGCAACCCTGCAGCACGGGGAGAACATGCAAACTCCGCACACACAGAGCCACGGGAATCGAACCCCGGTGTGAGGCGAACGTGCTAACCACAAAGCCACTGTGCGCTAAGTTAATCATGTGTAAAAAAAATAAAAATAAAAAATCACACGAAAATAAATGAATTATGAGTAAAAGCAAGTACATATGTAAACATCAAATGTGAATATAAATGAATCATGTGAAAAAAATCACATGGGAAAATAAATGAATCACAAGGGAAATAATTCTAATCATGTGAAGAAAACTGAATTAACCATGGACAGATAAAAATAATAAACATATAAACAAACAAAAAACAAACCATGTGTAAAGAAATGAGTCGTGTTGAAAAAAGTTACACATGAAAATAAATGAATAATGGGGGCGTCATATGAATGAATTAATTAATTTTGTGAAACAATCATGTGAAAAAATAATAATTGGAAAATTAGATCAATAATTTAATTTCATTAAAATAAAATAAAGTAAAAATAGTCATTCACATGTCAAGTGTAGTGTAACAGAAAGGGATAAATAGCGATAAATATAGCACATATTAATACAACTCTCATATAGTGTTCCAGAATGGTCATACTAAATTAACAAAACCACTAGAATGTTGAATTTTAATTTGAGAATATTTTACAGGCTTTAGATTCACATAACTGGGGTTCAATTCTCACTCCACCTCATTGTGAATGTGACCTCGTCATCACTTTGAATGTCAAAAGTATCCACACACCCCTCTGGTGCTATTATGCACATGTTCTGCCTCTTAAGAAGAAACGTGTGATTATCATAAGCTGCTCTGAGGCTTCACAGATCTGCACTTTCATCATGTCTGAGAGACACACACCTGCAGGGCCGAATGGAACGCCAGGAGGATTCAGCACGCCCACTGCATTAGCCTACATGATCCCATTTAATACAGATAATACATCAATTATTCACATCTCATACATGACTCCTAAGTGTGGTAGAACATTGGTGAGCATTTTTTTTTATGGAAGACACATTACTTCAAGTTTTGATCTAGTTTTAAAACAAAAAATCAGTATTTTAATGTTCCATGCAAACAAAATGATAACAAACCTTATTTTCTTTTTATTTTTTCATGAGTGTAATAAGATTTTACAGATACTGTATTCTAAACAGATACAAGGATGTTTTAGAAAGCCTATGTGAAAGGTTCAAAGGACTTGTGGTTGAAACTAGAGCTGAGCATCGGGACTGAGATCCCACAGGACACAATTAAATAGTCTTATGAGTGCGAGGTTTTTACTTTCATGCAGCCAGTCAGTGAGAGGTCAGATATAAAGCTTGCAGGACAAAAAAAAATGCCACCTTCATTACGTGCATTTACGTTCATTTATTCTTAGTAACTGGCTGATCAGTGCTGAAATGTGCAAAATGTGCAGCTTGTCACGTTATCAAGAAACAGGAAAGTGCAAAGTTCACTGTTCTGAAGACTTTCCCATGACAGTATGTAATGCAAGCACCTAGCTCAGGTCTCTGTTACAGAGCTATACCTCTTACTAAAATGATTGTTAAACATTGACTTATCTTTTATAGCTCATTTAGTACTGAAGGAATATCTAAGAGTACAGGAAAATATGTCAATTATAATAATAAGTACACACAGGAGCAACTACACAAACTCTCATTTATAAACACAATCATTTTTAAGTTTCTTCATAGTTAGTAATGATCAGGCTTGGGGAGTAACGGAATACATGTAATCAGGATATAAAAAATTGAAAACTGTAATTCGTTAAAATTACAGTGCCGTCCTGTAATATTGGCACCCTTGGTAAATATGCGCAAAGCAGGCTGTGAACAATTGTCTTTATTGTTTAACCTTTTGATCTTTTGTTTAAAAAAATGCACAAAAATGCTTTTCAAAAATGCACGTTGTCCTCAGACATCCAGGTTTGGGGGCTTGATTCCCGCCGCTTCCCTGTGTGTGCGGAGTTTGCATGTTCTCCCTGTGCTGCGGGGGTTTCCTCCAGATACTCTGGTTTCCTCCCACAGTCCAAAGACATGCATGGTAGGCTGCGTGGCATGTTCAAAGTGTCCATAGTGTATAAATGGGTGCGTGAATGTGTATGTGATTGTGCCGTGCAATGGATTGGCACGCTGACCATGGTGTAACCTGCCTTGTGCCTCATGCTCCCTGGGATATACTCCAAGCTCCCTGTGACCCAGCAGGATAAGCAGTATAGAAAATGGATGGATGTATAATTTTTTTAATCAAAATACTTTTGTATTCATGAACAGCACAAATGTCATTTGAAGTGCTTGAGGTTGTCTTTTAGAAAATATCATCAAATTTCAGATCATATTTCAATAGGTAGTCAGTTTTAGCTAGTGAACACGAATCATGTTCATGCTTTGTTTTTTTTTGTATTTTTTACATAAAGCAAAAACAATATAGTTACAGTTCTCTTACCTGCTTTTGGCATTCCTTGTCAACTCCTTGTAATTTGAGTTACTTTAGCACTATTGAACTTTAGTCAAGCTTGAATTGCACAACAATTTTATGAACTGCTGGTATGATTTCATGTCCCTTTAAGAAACTCGCTCCTGCATTTTCAATATAAAAATTATTAATATAATAACTACTTTTGATACATTCTGGTAGCATGATTTCATAGTTTAACATCATGTTTTAATTTTTATTTTAGGGTATTTTTTATTTCTTAAAATCTACTTTGGTGTATTTTTTTCTATCACTGACATTCCCTAATGTGAATGAATTTCCATGCAAGAGTAGTAAACTATTGAATTAACCACTTCAGTGAGATTATTAAAGTCAATGTACCTTAACTGAAATAATTAAACTAGTGATTATAGCCTATTAAACCTTCTTTTGGTGCTCTAGTATCGTCCACTAGCTCTTTTTATCAACCCTCTACTTTTGGATAAAAATTTCTAGCAAATAAATAAACTGTTTATCTGAGATTATTATTGTTGTTATAGTTAATCGATCTGATTTTACCCTTATTATGTCATCTAGGGCGATTTTGATAATTATTATATTTCATCTGTAAAATACTCAGGGCTTGGTTCTGAACTTAAGTGCCCTAAATATAAAGTACGCTACAAAAAAAAAACCCTCTTTGTGGTCTGAGTAAACCACTACAAGCTCTAATTAACCATGTGTACACCTGAGAGGGGATTATCTGGGATCAGGTTGTGCTTTGGCATGAGTCTGCTCGTTGCACATTCGTTTTGATTCATCTGTGTGATATGGTTCTCCCTGGCCGACACATACACAATAGCGGGGTTGATTCACAGTCTGTGTCGCGACAGAGTAAGACAGCAGAGATGTTTTTTTTTTGGCCCTTTTACCAAGGTTGTACTCTAGATTGTCTTTTTGCAATCGTGATTCCAACAAGCCCTACAAACATCCCTGGACCACAGCGTCCATGTGAGGGATGAACAGAATTTCTATTTGTGCTGGAGACATGAGTTACAAGAACTAGACACTGCTGTGTGAGTATGTGTGTGCGTGTGTGTGTGTGATTCTATAATCTAGACAAAGATAGCTGGGAATTCATCTTATTCTATTCATTGACTGTATCAAAATAGTGGCAGCAGGGAAGAGGGTTATCTGGTGGAACATTTCTATTGATGTGGGGAGTAGGAAATCACAATCATAAACAATAATACTGAATGCTGCCTCAGGAATGTTAGTTCAGCAATGTTAGGTTACCACTGATAAAGGCCCATTCTTATTTTCCCTATACACAGAGCCCTATTGGTATGGCCAAATTCTTGAGCAGACCTAAGTAAAATGCAAGACTGTATCAATGATTGTATGAAAGCTTGGACGAACAGAAGCATTCTTCTTCTGAATTCTGATGAAATAGACATGCATACAGTATGCTGTACGTATAGCATTTCTGTTCAAGCAAATACTAGTTAAAGACCTTGATATTACTCTTGCATCCAATAGAAGTAACATGTCTAAAACCGTTCATTATTATCATCTGAGAAACATCAGCCAAAACGAAACATGATGGTTTTTTAACCTGACTCATTCGAAGATTTTGCTTCATCATAAATGCATACAGTATCTTATTCTTTTACTTGTTAATCTATAAGCTACTTTGAGATCTTGAACTCAAAACAAACAAATGCTACATAAAATAGTTTAATATTATTATTATTATTTGGTCTAGAGGGAAAGGGAGAATTCCAACAGCAAAGTTGGGCTGTTTGCTTAAATGCACTTGACTAAATCAGCTGAACTCCTTTAAAAACAACTCCTTCTTTCTTTTCCTCCCTGATCACTTCTCTGCCAACATTTTAAAAGCATACCCCCAGGGATAAGAACAATGTGTGAGAGCTGATGCTATCTGTGTAGTTGAGGTCTACAGCAGCAGGAGAATGGTAGCATTGTACACACTTACTGTATAGTGGAGATTGAGAACAGTGAACAGGCACCTGAGAGAAACCAGAGAGATCTGCCAGATCACACCAATCCCACCAGACCGGACCTTTATTTCTCAAGTAGTGGCAGAAAAAAGTTTTTTAAAGTTGTTTTTTTAAGGTTGAGAGAGCCCAGTCAAACTGGAGGATATGTATGCATACATACCTGCAGAAATTTCTAGAATGGTTACTATTTGAAAAATTAACATGTTGAAAAAGATATCTGCATTAATATAAACTGAAATTAAGTGTTTTGCTGCCGTACTGATCACACACTAGACTAGACGTGCACACTGAGAGTCAGCATTGTGGTCTGTTCCCTAGAGGCCATGCCCAAATAGATGCTGACATTTCTCCAAGAGAAAAAAAAATAAATAAAAAAAGCCATGTAAGAAGTGAAAAGATACCACTGAATGCACTACTTGACTCTGCTAATGTATGGTCATTGGAGGATTAGGTGTGGATGGTACACACATATCTCTTGTTACACACTGTCAGACTTTAACAATTGAACCCCCCCCCCCCCCCCCCCCCCCCCCATCTGATGTTTGTGGGTCTGGTTTCACTTTGTGTAGAGCCTGCAGATGCAACACAAGCTGCTACAATACACAACTTTACAGTCAGTGATCCTCAAAAATAAGAAAAACAAGTTATAAATTCATTGTATGGTAGTTGTACAAAGGAAATATAGTATCATGGTATTCAATATATCCGTCACAAAATCATATCGTGTCAGTAAAAATCTATAATGTGTCCCTGACCAGGCAGTTACTAAGGATGATGTACTATAAATAGATCACACAGTGCCTCATTGGTCTTTGCTCTTCCCATAAGCTTTCATGCCCATATTCATGTCTCAACCATATTTTCTGTAAACCTTTCTGGCAAGCTTTTGAAAAAACAATGAGTAGTCTGAATAATATTTGTATCTGTATTAGTATCTATGGGGGCACGGTGGCTTAGTGGTTAGCACGTTTACCTCACACCTCCTCTGTGGCCATGGGAGTGTGGAGCTTGCATGTGCTCCAGCCCCACCACCCCCCCCAGTCCAAAGACATGTATTGTACGCTGATTGGCATGTCCAAAAAGTGTCCGTAGTGTATGAATGGGTGTGTGAATGTGTATGTGATTGTTCCCAGCAATGTATTGGCAACCCTTCCAGGGTGCCCCCCCCCCCTGTGCCCCATGCTCCCTGGGATAGACTCCAGGTTCCCCACAACCCAGTAAGGATAAGCAGTACAGAAAATGGATGGATGGATGGATGGATTAGTATCCATTTAAAACACATTATCTGTTCAATCTGAACAACATAATAATGTATATAATGATGTCTGATATAGGAGGCTGGTCTTATAATGCTTTCTGCTCATGTCTTAACAATTGATGGGATTTTATTATTTAGAAATGTACAAAAATAGCCTGAAAATATTTAACAATGTAACTATTTCAGCTTTAATGGTTGATATATTGATTTCAATTGTGAAGATCCTATACAAACAGGAGGACAGAAAAAAAGTTTATATAGTTTGACAATTATTTTGATGGTTGGCTGAAGCTGTGTTTTGATAATCAAAATGAAGAACCATCTGACTCTTCAGGGTTCCCATTAAAGCAATGCCCCTAAAACACTTGCACACATGCTGTTTAGGAATGCTGGTGCAATATCCGAAGATGAATTTTGACCTCCTTGTCAGTGTGATTGACAGATGGAAAATTTGTCTTCTCATCCTGATTGGTTGAATACTGTGGTGCAGGTAATTGTTCTTAATTCTCAGAACCTGGGGTGCCACAGAGAACAGTGTCTCCACTCGATTTACAGTTGCCTGTAAATTAGAAGAATGCCAGCAAATAACTAATTGCAATGACCTCAAGCCAACGGATCATGCTTTTCACTTACTGAAGACAAAAGTAATAGCAGAAAGCCGCACAAACAAGCAGTGCCTGAAGACTGCTGCAGTAAAGACTCCAGACTTCAGTAGTCATTGACTGCAAAGAATTTGCATCCAAGTATTAAAGGTAATCCTAATATTTATCATTATAAATTATTATAATTATTATATTATATTATATTATTATAATAATGATTATAAAGACAAACGTTAGTTTGTCCAATTACTTTTGAATCTGTGAGAACGGGGGACTCTGTAAACAATGGTTGTAATTCCTAAATGGTTAATGCAATATATTTGTTAAACCCCTTTAAGTAAAGCTGAAAGTCTACACTTCATTCACATCTTGGTTGCTTCATTTCAAATCCACTGAGGTGGTGTACAGAGGCAAAATGACAAAAATTGTGTCAATGTCCAAAGATCATGTTGGTTAAGGAGCCAGTTTAAAAAATCAGTCTGCCTAAAGATATGTAATATATTCTTTATTTAGATAATTTCTAGATTCTTTATGTAGTACTGGAGAGAGCTCATCATTGACCAATGCATTCTTGGTTTGCCAAAGAAAATTCCTCCTACTCTTTATTCTCCCAGAATATCCCATTACTATTTGGAAGACAAAACTTATACTCACACTGATACACAACAAAAAGTACAAACCACTTTTATCTCTCGCATCAGACCGTTGAACAAAATAATGTGAATTTGGCCAGTATTGTAATCCTTATATGTTTGTTTTTTGTGTGTGTGTATTAAGGAAGTAATCGAATATGAATACATTATCAGAATGAACAAATAATGTGTTGTAATGCACAGATACAAATGCAGATAAGAAAGAGGTGTACTATTCAGCATGTTTTATTAATTTTTTTTTTTTTTTTTACAAATCTTGCCAGGAAGTTTCTTTGGGAACAAGAATCGAAACCAGGCAGGATGAAGTCTAACACTTGCTTCCTCCGAGACACATGAAAGCGTCCAACCACATCTTTCCACACTGCTGCTAACGCAACCTCACAGGGCACTGTAACACTCTCAGAGGAAAGCACAATCTACCCTCTTCTGAATACGGACACCGATGATTGGCTCATGTCTTTGTGATCTACAGGAGAGAGGATATGCCATCCCTCCCACCCAGCAAACACAGCTAAGTTTGTTCTCTTGAATCCCAAATGGCTGTGGCATTGTTTGAATTCAAGAATTTGTTAGACATTGTTACAGGAATGAAAACCCTTTTCAGGTTAGACCACACATATTTGGGTTTAAATACAAATACAGTTGCAAATATTTGGAACACTAAATAGATACAGATACAGATAATGCCATTGCATTACACCACTTATATGTATGTTGCTATAATTGATGTATTATGTTTTACCTAAGGTTAATGCAAGACCAGTTTCCCTTGGTTTAATGAAGGATTAACAATTTTGTTTGGAAATCACAGCCTGACTTAAGTGTTCATGTTATAAGAAGTTCGTAAGCAAAGCTTTCATGGGAGCAGCAGGAGACGTTTGTTTGTCTGTATGAAAGGAGGCTTTGTGGCTTGTGTTTTTTTATTCAGGCTTTTGCTGGCCATCCTTACACACAGCTGAGGGTCCTGCTGCCAAACACCAAATAAAAGCCAGAACAATGAGACGAGCTCTGGGTCTCTGCACTTTACTCCAAGAGCCCTTCAGAGGATGCAAGCAACGTCTATGCTAACCTCAGAAACAGAAGATTCCTTGAACCTCAAATTGCTGAGAGGGTTTTTGCCAAAATCCATGTCATGCAATATTCAACAAAGCATTGTTTGCAGTCTATACTTTTGTATTATTGAACGTCTGATAGCCCTTTAAATGGTAAGATATACTGTATGTATACATCAATCAGAAACAATGCAACTTGATGCACTCTCAAATGAGATTGGAAGTAGCTTTCTTTACATCTTTAAAAGCGAGTTTACAGAGATCAGAGCATATGGTCAGAGAGATCGTTAGCCTGCTTAGATATATGCTGTTGCTTGGTTTAACAGAATAATCTGAGAAATACTGAATCAGAGAAAAGGGCATTATGATGGCAAAAAAAAAAGACCTGAGTCTGTTTGTGCAAATAACTGATAGAGAAACAATCCATTTAGCCATTGTGATTGTTGCTTCTCTGAACTATTGCCACAGAGTCCATTCTCATCATCTGCTGCAATACTACTTGTATGCATATGGGCTTTTGCCATTATGTAATTTCCATTTTCCAAATTGTCTTGTGTACCACTCCAGCTGGAGAAATAGTCTTTTCTCCACTAAGGTGTTTGGGTTTAATTCAAAGGCAGTGGTTCAGTTAGTTTTAATCCAGTCAAGGAACAAATTTTACTATAGTCAAAATATTAACCCTTGTACATCCTTATGGACGTTTTTGTCTTTTTCATTTATTATTTTTTTTGTGATCATTTTGTCTGTGTTAATGCAAACAGCATAAATTTTGCAAAAGGCGTGCATGTTTTATTGGAATTTTAATATTTCACCCTCATTTGCTTTCATAAACCTATTCAAAAATGTCTCCACTGAAACCCATTCAATCTACAATATTTAATCCCCTTGATGTTTAAGCATAAAATCATGCATTCTGTGTTAATAAGCTTTTATTTTGTTGACAATGTTTTAAAACACTGATTTAAAAGAAATGTGTAGTATTTTCTCATGTTTAGCCTATGGGGAAAATACAGGTGCATCTCAAAAAATTGAATATCGTGGAAAAGTTCTTTTTTTCCATAATTTAATATAAAAACTTTCATATATTCTAGATTCATTAAACATAAAGTGAAATATTTCAATCCTTTTTTTGTTTTGTTTTAATCTTGATGATTATGGCTTACAGCTCATGGGAATCAAAAATCCAGTATCTCAAAATATTAGAATAAAGAATTTATAATAAAGAAATGTCGGCCTTGAGAAGAGCTCTAATGAGATAATTAACTCAAAACATCTGCAAAGGTTTCCTGAGCCTTTAATCTCTCAGTCTGGTTTAGTACACACAACCACAATCATGAGGAAGATGAAAGTAAATTGTGCATTTCATTTGGAAATCAAGGTCCCAGTGTCTGGAGGAAGAGTGGAAAGGCACAGAATACAAGTTATTTGAAGTCCAGTGTGAAAGTTCCACAGTCAGTGATGATTTGGGGTGCCCTGTCATCTGCTGGTGTTGGTCCACTGTGTTTTCTCAAGTCGAGAGTCAATGCAGCATCTATTTTAGAGAATTTCATGCTTCCATCTGCTGACAAGCTTCATGGAGATGCTGATTTCCTTTTCCAGCACCTTCCCACAGTGCCAAAACTACTAGTAACATGTTTGCTGAACATGGTATTACTGTGCTTGATTGGCCAGCCAACTTGCCTGACCTGAACCCCATAGAGAATCTACGAGAGACACCAGACCCAACAATACAGATGAGCTGAAGGCCGCTATCAACGCAACCTGGGCTTCCAGAACACCTCAGCAGTACCACAGGCTGATCGCCTCCATGCCACGCCGCACTGATGCAGTAATTCATGCAAAAGGATTAAAGCCCAAAAGGTAATTATGATCAGAACTGATGCTAGTAAAAAAAATCTAAATCAGTGAAAGGGGAAAAAAAAATGTTAATATGTAATATTTCCATGACAGTTTTTTGCCATGGACATTTTTGTGCTTTATGGGCCTGAGTGGTATTTTTTTTTTTTTTAACCTGACACTGCATAAAAAATGTGAATGCATCAAATTTCATGTTGTTAATCACTGACATATCAAAGACTAATAATCAAAGAAAAAATCTGCTTACCATTCAGTATATGGAAAATAATTACTATTTTAAAGGTTGAAATACTTGGCACCCTTCAAGAGAATGGGCAAATGCAATGGTATGACAGGGTATGTTACGTACAGTGATTTAATTTTCCATGTATACCACAGTGATGTTGAATTTTCCATTCTGATTGGTCAGAAGATCTTTTCTACAACTGCAGCTTGAACAGTATTTCTGAAGTTTATATTATTGTGGTCATTCTAATATGTTTAATTTTTTATCATTAAAGTAACAGCTTGTGCAGAGACCTGTATCATAGATGCTTCAAATAAACAAATTAAAACCCGGTGTAGATCTTGATAAGGTAAGGTTTTCTTTTAGGAGGTGTTTATTTTGGGTAGGAGTCTCCAGTATCAGGACTCTGTAACAGCCAGAGGTGAAGTTGTAACTTAAAAGTTTGGGATATACGGGAAGGTCTTCAGGACTTGTCATTATAATTGATGTCAAATTGCTCTGATATAGAGGAATAAAACATTTTAGGTTGTGTGTGTGTTTTTTTTTTTTTTAATGATTATTGTACGAATGTATGATTATTTATTATAACAGTTGTGTTTTATTCCTTACTTGCTGTTTTGCAAATAAATATTCTCATCAACTTTTTAATAAGTATTTTCTCTCAAAAAATTCCAAAATTATTGATTCTTATCAAGTTTCTTAATCGGTTATTCCAAGATACTTCCATGACAACAAGTGTTTTGGGAAAATTGTACTAGATAACTGAGAAGAAGCCACAAAATGAGGCTTCTGAACATCACAAAGGGAAATTGAAACTACAGTTCGCATCAGATGAAAGCAAAATCAAACATTTTGGCCATGAAGCTCAGCAGCATGTTGGGTGAAAAATGAAGACATACAAGGACAAGCCCCCAGACACAATGTTAAATATGGGAGTAGATTTTTGAGGCTGATTTGCAGCTGGTGGTCCAAGGGCTCTTGTGAAGATTTATGCATCATGAATTCTGTTTAGCAGGATCGTTTAGGACAAAGCCCTCTGAAAAGAGATTAATGTTGATGCTGTGGATGAAAATTTCAACAAGAGAATGACCCCAAACATATATCCAAATAATTGCAAAAATGGTTGAAAAGAGCCATCTCAGTCTCTGGATATGAGGACATCCACATGCACAAACCAAAGAACATAAAAAATCTTGAAATGTGTTAGAGGAGTGTTCAAGATCCTCTAAAAGATATTACAAGGCGAGACTCTGCTGTTCATTTTTAGGAGCGTAGTTCCATATGCGCAGCCATGTATTCTTTCTAAAAATGTAACATTTACAGTAAGATTGCTTCTTGCAGATCTTTTTCTCAATCAGAGTTGGGCTTTACCTCCACCCAAATTCATGCTTTTCCAGTTAGTTGAGTTAAACTATAGATGTAAGTGCACCCCTCGCTACGAACAGCTGCCGCAGAATTAAATAGCACCAGCAGAGACCATTAAGTCTGAGAGCTTTTCAGAGAAGGAGAAATGTTAACCTTGTTAGATGCCCATCTATGAGTCTGAGGAAGTGGAGGAGTGTCTAATGGGTCCTGAGACTTGATTATCTTTGTGTGCAGTTCACTCGGGTGTAAATAACTAGACAGGATCAATTTATCTTCACTCAGAAAAGCTTTCGGGTTCAGGGTTGAAAATGTGCGTATTAACAGGCAGGAAAAGAGCATCTTAAACTACCTCAACTGTCATCTGTTTCATTTGGTCCACAATAACATACTGATGACTTTGAGAGTATGTGAGTTCAGCTGTGCTAAGAATGCAGCTGGGTGCAGAACGTGTGTGTGTGTGTGTGTGTGTGTGTGCTTATGAGGTTGTGCATATGTGTGCATGTTACCTGTGTTGTGGCTGGACACAGCTGGCTTTTCCTTTTTTCTTTCAGTCCATTTCCTCTCATTCACCCGTACACTGACCACACACACACACACACGATGTAGAGCCTAACAGCATCAATATGTTTTCTCAAACCATACACTAATTGAGACATAGAATGACTGTTTATCATCTGAGCCATGAACATTTCATAGAACCACATTATAACTGTAGTTATTTAAGCACAGAGGCTGTTTAACATCAGTATCAGTATAAAACCAGACTAAAAATCCACCCTGCAGCATCAATACTATCACATAACATATTCTATTACTATTGCTTATTCTGTTACTATGTGGCAACATCTGATCAGTTGTGGTTGTTTTGGAAACAGAAATCCATAACAGTGACATTAAATATAAGTGTTTTATCTTCAAATGTATTGTACCTATATTTGAAAATATTCTGAATTTTGCTGCTTTTTATTCATTTAATGCATAAAACATTTGGCCCATAATGTTCTAGGAGGATAATCAATGACAGGGTGCTGAAATACAATATGTGGAGTCACTGCTACAACCCTGAAGTTGATTAATACTCCAAAAAACCAACAACAAAAAAAAAAACCCAGCATGTGCTGAAGTGTGTTATACATCTTATAGCATAGCAATCTGTCAGTGATTTCATTTTATTATTCATGAAAGAGCATCACCTCAGACTATTTATTCATTTATAGTTACATTTAATGTTGTGGAATGCCCACAAAACAAATTCCTCTTCTAATTTGATGTTATAGCAGCTATAAACCATTCACCAGCCTCACTTTTTTCTCTCAGTTGAAGAAGATGATTTTTATTTTTTATTTTTATTTTTTTAAAGAAAATAAAATAAACTCAGCTTGTCATGTTACCGAGAAACCACAAAGCCCTCCATCCTGTGTTGGAAAATTTTCAATGCTGACACTGGAGACTCCTTCCAAAAATGCTAAGTACAGTAAACGCCTCCTTATAGAAACCATCACCATATCAACAATTCAACACTTAATCACTGAAACCCTTTTTAATTCCATTTGGAGCACATGCAATATGCGTTCATGTGTAACATGTTACTATAGAAACAGTAATGTATTAGAGCAATTGCATTAACATAAAACTTACAGTTCAAACTACTGTCAGTGATGCGGTTATAGAAAACTAATCAACACCTTCTGACTAAACAGAATCAAGCATTGAAACTGTGCTGTAGTATAAGAGATATATACAGTATGTAAACCATCAATAGGAAGCTAAGAACCCTTAACTATCCAAAATTGTAAGATATTGTATACTGCAATTTATATTATTATGATTACTTTGAAATACACTTGGAAAATATATATTGACATACGGGTAATTCTACCAAAGATCATTCCTTCTCCCCCCAAAAAACAGACATTCAATTCAATTGTATAGCACTTTTTTTAATGTGAAACATATTACACAAAGCAGTTTAATGGAAATCTGGGTGTAGATTTATATCTATAATGAACAAGCCAGAAGTGAAAGCAACAAGAAAAAGCACCCTGAGAAACTGTGAGAGGAATCAGTCTCTCCTGGGTGACACCCGATATTGCGATTACAAGTCATTAGAGTAGACAATTGCAGAAGAGTATGTACTGTATGCAGTACATACTCTTGTGCAATGGTACATATGTACTGTATACAAAAAGTACATATGGAATAATGATAATGAGTCTTTATTGATCACATATACATATGTACAATGAAATTCTTTTCTTTGCATACCCCAGCATGTCAGGAAGCTGGGGTCAGAGCACAGGGTCAGCCATGAAACAGCGCCCCTGGAGCAGAGAGGGTTAAGGACCTTGCTCAAGGGCCCAACAGCAGCAGCTTTGCAGTGCTGGGGTTTGAACCCCCAACCTTCCGATCAGTAAGCCAGCGCCTTAACTGCCTTTATATACTGTATATATAAAGTATCCTGGAAGGATATCCTAAAATATGACTTGATTTGGGCGTGCTTTAGATCTGCCCCAGATCTGAACTCTATAAAGACCTGTGCGTTTTCCAGCCTGGTCCGTGTTTTTTGTTCTAAACAAGCACAATGCTGATTTTCACCCAGCCAAAGGAAGGTGAAATTCCTTTCTGCATCATTACACCTAAACACAGCGAGTCTGGGTGGCCACACTAAAAACCTCATTCACCGAAGGCCTATAAATGCTCACACATGCTCTGAGACCAGTGCTCTTTGTTTAATGCATTAAGAACCTGTTGACAGCAAGATGTTTCTGTCCTGTTCTGGAGAAATTTTAAACCAATATTTTATTTACTTAATTTTTCAGGTATTCATCTACGGTATATTTTCATTTAGTAAGCAATGAGAAGACAAATGTGCAATAGGAAAGAATGTCTTATTAAATACCCAGATTTAATGTTCATTGGTAGTGTTTGCTTTTTACTTAAAGCATCCTACTTTCACAGCATACTATGTTTGGTGTTATATTTGCAAAACAACAGCTCAGACAGTGCTGTAGGGCATCGGGGTGTAAATCACAATGTACTCTATGTGAAATGTAATACTTTTTTGTAAGACAATCCACTGCACCTGGGCTGCATCAGGCCAAAACAAATTCTGAACACAGATATAGAGACTACTGTAGATCTATAATCACATGCAGATTCTTTATTACTGCCATTTAATAATAAATGAAAAGGGTATACTGTAGTGATGTTAACAAATATGAATACGTTATTCGGAATGAACAGATAATGCGCTCTAAACAGATACAGATAAAGATATGAATAGGTTACACACTTTTGTATGTTTGTTTCTTTGTTTTCAGCACTGTGCAATGTATTTACAGCATCCTTAGTAACTGCCTGTTCAGAGTTGTGGTGGTTTAAGTTAGGCTTCTAGTTTGTTTAGGTTTTGGAAAATATTAGAAATTCAATTCCATAAAAATAATTGTGTGGAGGTACAAACGAAAATAATAACTGCTCAAATGGGATTTAATAAATGGTCCATCTTTAGCTGAGACTAATTATGAAAGTGGTGTAGCTGAGGTTAAGGAACCGTTAGAGCTAGAATTCACACATCATGCTGACAGTGGAGTCATTTCTATATCTAACAAAACAGCTTCTGGTTTAGGCCATGCCCACTTCAAGATTAAATCCAAATTTAGAGGTACAGTAGTAGTTTCTTTGTTGTTGTTGTTGTTTTATGTACACTGTACACCAAAAATAAGCATTGGAGGATGATTGTGTAGAGGCATTTCTCACTCAGGTTTATGTCCTCCACAAGTCTCTTCAGTTTATGTTTCGTCATTAAAAAAAAACCTGCATGACAGAGTCAAGTTCACAGATCTGACACTAAGCAGACCTGCATGTAATGAATCTCTGATGTTGTAATTCAGTCAGTGGAATGTGTCTGTGTGTGTGTGTGTGTGTGTGTGTGTGTGTGTGTGTGTGTGTGTGTGTGTGTGTGTGTGTGTGTGTGTGTGTGTGTGTGTGTGTAGGCATGTGAATGAAGGTGTGATAAGCAGTTGTATACAAACAATTCAACAAGATTATGGACTAGATAGTGAAATAATAACTGTCTGTTATCACTGGTATGGCAAGTTTATTGCTCAAAGCAAGGTTGGGTAAGAATTGTGATAACAGAGGTGCCTGAGAAATGTTTACAGCAGTCTAGAGTATCTAAGTAAACAAGTATTTCAGGATCTAATTTCTGGGATGTTAGGTCCTATTACAAGATGCACTAAAATTCTGTAAATTCATTCATTCATCTCCAGTAACCACTTTATCCAGGTCAGGGTTGTGGTGTATCTGGAGCCTATACCAGGTAAACTGGGTGTGAGATGGGAATACATCTTGGATACAATGCCAGTCCATCATAAGTCACCATGCACACATACATAGAGCATACAACATCGTTAACACCTAGGGTCAATTTAGCATAGCCAATTCACCTACCAACATGGTAAAAACATGGGGAGAACATGCAAAACTGTACACAGATGTCATCTTGGAGCCCCTAGAGGTGGTTGTTGAGAGGAGAATAATGTCCAAACTATGGAATATCATGGACAACACTTCACGACACGTTTGCTGGAATGAAGAGCACCTTCAGCTGTAGGCTGATTCCACCTCTTGTGTAACAAGGAGCGCTACAGGAGGTCATTTGTGCCTACTGCCATAAGACTGTACAAGTTGTCCCCCATGTGCAGAGGCACCATTGACATTTTTGAGAATTTGCTGATAAACTAGTCAAATACCCACTGTACCCCACACTCTGAATATTACCGTCCACCTCACACACATATTTACTGTTTTTATATTCCATGAATATTGTGTTTATTGTGAATTGTATATATTGTGTAGTTAGAAATGATGTCCTGTATTTGTTGGATTATATGTGGTACGTTTGTGGATTGTACAATGTCTTGCTGCCCATGCACACTAATTAAAACCAATAAACAATTACCTATCAATCTATAGACAGTAATCTGAGCTCAGAATCAAACTGGGGACCCCGCAGTTGTGTGTTGTCAACGCTACCCACTGCACCACCATCCCACCCTTATTAGAGGTGTGAATGTTGAAAAGGTTTTTGAGTGTTGAAAATGTTATCACTTTCATTCTGACAAAACAAATCACCATGCCACACCAGCCACTTCACATCCAAAAATCAAAAACTTTACCAAATAATCTCTTTCCGCTTAGGTCTTCTGATACTTTTGCCCAATAGAAATTAATAACATAAAGCAAAGTGATGTAATTGGACCAACAATTAGCAACTTCTAAATCAACTGATGAAATTAGACATAACCTGTTGGATATTTCGGCCGTTTCCCAGACTGCCCATATCGTTAGATCATTAAAATTGAGAAAACCATGGATTATCTTTAAAATTCCACAACATTAATACAAAATAAAATAATATTTAATGAGGAAAAAATATCAGTTGAAGTTATACAGTCAAGATATAGTAGAAAAGTACAGTATATTGCAACTGTGAAGAAGATTTACTTGGCTTTCATTGTCTAATTCTCAAAGGTGGACAAAATGAGCTCGGGTAGTTAAACAGCATAATTTAACTGCTGGATATAGTGACAATGCCAGAATTCAGAATAAGCAGTGGCTATTGATCTACATTATGTGAACCACTGTGTATAGCCAAACAGTATTGAACAATTCTGCTAGTCCCAACTAGCTACCTGTTGGTATTGGTGCCATTCTTGATCAGGTACCTAAAAAAATAAAAAACCTGGAACCTCCAGACTGAACTGGTGTCCAATGAAAAATGCACAGCTCAAGTTTTCTAGTGGCATAGGTTCCAGTGGATTATGCAGTGGAAAACAAGCTCAGTGTGTCCCCTGTTACTGATATGATGATGTGGGTAAAATCACTTTATCTTCCTGCAACTTTTAGTGCATTCCTCCATGCTGTTCTGTGATTCTGTTGTGCTTGAGTGCACAAGCGGCACCATGTTACACCCCAATGATCCTCAACAAACATCAGAGGGGAAATAACGGATATCTCAGCTAAAGGCTTCCTTAATAAAAAATTGAAAAAAGTAAAACACAACTGAGTGCCCAAAATTGCATCACTCAGTGTTTCTTTATGAAAAATTAACATACACATCTGTTACACACAACGAAGGAAATGTGGGTCTCTTGCAACAAGTCAATGAAAATATACAGAGAAATAGTTAAGCTCAGTGTTTTACCATGAGCCCCTTGGACCTGACTGGAAGACAACAGTGTATGACGTGTCAAAGTTATTACAGATATGGCAAGAAGAATGGGGGTTAATATTACAACTAAGAGGATGCAAACACTGGGGATATGAAAGAGGTTAGAGGCACTTATAAAGACAAAGGCTAAGCATATAACATATATGAGAATATTTATTTTACATTCATTCAGTGTGTGTTATAATATTTACTTTCTACAGTTTTGTTACTTTAAATAAAGAACATACAGATAATGAAAGTTCTTCGTTTTTTATAAGGATTTTCACAAGATAGCCCTAAAAGTCCATAAAACTCAGAGATATTGTGGGTGTGTTTATAATTTTAGTCTGATGTTGTTAATGTGGGTATGGCATTTGCCATTTTCCTATTGAGATCTAAAATGTCTGATTGACTTTATACTAAATAATCAGAGCATGAGGTTTAGTAACATGTACCATTCTCATAAATCGGTTGATATTTTATATTTAATCTGCCATGATTAAACAAGGTGGAATAGAAAAAAAGACCAAAGGGTTACAACTGTAATCCATGTACACTCTTGGAGAAAAGACTACTAAACTGTACTGCACTTGAAAAAACTATTTATGTACATAAGTACATATAAAAGGTACAAAAGCTGAACCCTAGTGACAACGAAAGGTACAATTTAGTACTATATTTCTACTTTTATTATTACTACTACTACTACTACTACTACTACTATTATTATTATTATTATTATTATTATTATTATTATTATTAAATTGTATCATTTTTTCTTTTTTCTGTGTACTGCTTATTTTGTGTACAGCGCTTTGAGAAGCTGCTTTTAAAGGAGCTCTATAAAATAAAGTTTATTATTATTATTATCATTATTTTCAAAGAAAGTGTATTTGTTGGCAGATTGCTGTGGTATAAAAAGAATTAAACACATACATTGCAGAAACACTACTACTGCAGGTCCTATCCTTTGGTTGAATAAAAACACATACTTGACAAATAAAAAGCAGCCATCCATAGTGATCATCTGACCTCCACCTAACGTGTATAACATTTTAGAGCGCAGATTGCTGCAATAAATCACTGCACAATAAAATGAAAATGCTGTGAACTTGTACCATGGCCTGGTTACCTCCCACTGGCTGATAGTCGGGTCTTTTGCATTTTGCTGATTGATGGCAGCTTGTTAGAGTGCCATAGTGGCAGGAATTGCACAATTAAAAAAAGACATTGCTTATATTAACTTTTTTTTTTTTTTTTTTTAATTTGAGAGGGTTTGGTACCACCAAGAGTACATCTACTGTACCATCAGTATGTATCTTTTACCTGAATAAAGTACCTTCAAATTGGAAACTAAAAGCTAGAAACTTGAAGCTAATTAAAAACCACTACATGCACCTTTCCAGATAAAAGATAAATACAACCAACCACAAAGATAAGTAAGAGTGCAATTTTTACCTTTATTTCTGAATGTGTATATGCAATGTACGTTAGTCTTTCTCAGTTGGGCCGTGCCATTCTTCATGTAGGATCCCACGATGCCATCCTCTTTACAATCTGAGTTCTGCTAGAACCATATAATCTGACCATGCAACTGCTAGTACTAATCTACTTCCAAACTCTTGGTGTAAACACAGAACAGTCTCAGAAATAAAAGTCCCAAACTTTCCTCTAATCACCTCTAGTTTGTATATTTTACTTCTAATATGTATCTTGTACTTGGGAAGGATCATGAAATATACCTTAAGTTGAGTAAAGCTTTAAAGGTACATCAATGATCTTCAGGACCAAACATACTAATGGTACACTGGATGTATTCTTGGCGGTACCACCCCACACTCTCACTAACAAAGGAACCATCTCTCAGAAACAAAAGTGATGCTGGGGTGGTACCATCAAGTGGGATCTTTTGTACATCTAGCATGTTTTTTTTTTTTTTTTTACCTGGGAAGGTTCATGTGGTTCACCTTTTGATTAGCTTTTAGAGTAAAGGTACATTAGTGGTCCTTAAGGTCCAATTATGTAGCATAAATTATTGTAAAAGTACTGTATATTCACATTTCTAGGTAAAAGATAAATACTAGAGGTACAAAAGTACCACAGTGACAAAAAAAAGTATAATTTGGTACCATTTATTTTTGAGAATGTGCAGTCGTACCACAAAGAGTACATCTGTTGTACCATTAGTATGTATTTTTTATATCAAAACGAGAACATAGTACATCTTTAAATTGAACCTGAAGGATTATTGATGTACCTTTAAAGCTTTAATGTAAAAGCTAATTTAAGGTACGCTTCATGAAACTTCCAAGTGAAAAGATATAAGTATATAATTATATATCGTTTGTACATGTAAGATGTATAAAAGATGTAGCCTTGATGGTTCCACTTCAGTGACAAAGAAAAGAATTTTTTTCAGAGATTGTAAATGTTGCTTGGTAGGGCTGAAAACTCACTTATGAGACTTGTAGCAGGTTGATTTTGAAAAATATGTGCTCATAAATCCGTAAATGTTTAAATGACTTAAATACAAATTCTCTCCATTTCAAAC
Source organism: Ictalurus punctatus (assembly GCF_001660625.3). Classification (NCBI taxonomy): domain Eukaryota; kingdom Metazoa; phylum Chordata; class Actinopteri; order Siluriformes; family Ictaluridae; genus Ictalurus; species Ictalurus punctatus. The sequence goes on from NC_030425.2 coordinate 23,951,375, forward strand.
CCATGTGTGCTTAATGGAATGGAAGCTGAACTGGAACCTGCAACCTGAACTGGCTTCCTTTCACAATTTTATTATCTTGATATCCACTGATAGATCCAGTTACAGACACTTTTCTTGGTGCTGTTGTACATTTCCCCCATCTGCTTCAAAATAGCTTAGTATTATATGTTCTCTCATCTCATACCTTAAAAACACTTTATTTAGGGAGATAACAGGGAGTTCAGAGGAGCTCAGAGGTCTCTGTCCCTGGCATCTTCTACCAGAGGGATTCCCAGACGGTCCCAGTACCAAACCTCCCAGCTAATTCTGCAAAGAACCCAGATCTTTCTCCCGGTGGGTCATTCCCAGTAGACCAGCGGGAGGCAGGCTGGGGGTATCCTCATTCACAAGCCATCTCAAATGGCTCTCAGTTAACATAAGAAGTGGCTCGTCTCTAAGCTACTTGAAAAGTGAGCCCAGACAAAAAGGAGAAAAAAAAATCATTCCAGTTTCATGACTTCATTCTCATATAACTGTAAGCGAGGACGGGGATGTTGATTGACTAGTAAATTAAAAGATTAGCTGTATGGCTCAGCTCTCTCTCCAATACTATGGTAAGGAACCTAACCAATCTCACGCTCACTTCTTTTGTGACTTGTGAACAACGTGCCAAGATATTTAAACTCTTGAAACATGCCATCTTTTTCTGGCAAACAAACATTAAATGATTATTTGATAATTAGGCTTGTACATTAGATGTACCAGAACTCACTATTCCAGTTCTTACATCACTTTTGACACTTTTATGACACTTATTAAACTGAATTTTAAAAAAAGGGCACTGCTTAATTTCCAATATGCGAACAACAAACCAAAACAAAAACTATTGAATGTACTGGTCCCTGACCAGACTCAGATTTTTAGTGAGGTCCATAATCATTCACATTTATATCAGATAAATAAACATTGAACATTTTCACTTTTCGCGTGCACGTTATTAAGAACACCTGTACACCTGTGTATTCATGCAATTTTCCAGTCAGCCAGTCATGTGACAGCAGCGTGGGTTGGTTGTTGGTGCCAGATGGACTGCTTGGATATTTCATAATACTTCATATTCCTTGGATTTTCATGCATACCTGAAAGTGATGTGTCACCTGATCTTTTCATAATCTTCCGCTGTCTAGTTTCAGTGACCCTCTGCCCATTGTAGACTCAGATTGCTGTTCTTGACTGACGAAATGCAGTCTTCTGCTGTTGTACCACATACACATCTGAGATGCTTTGTCTGCTCACCACGGGTGCAAAGAGAGACTTCCTGTCAGTTTGAACTGACACATCTTCTGCCCACAGAAAAGCCACCCACTTGTTTTTTTGTTTGTTTGTTTTTGTTTTTTTCTTATTTGCATGGTTCTGTGTAAACACTAGGCACTGTTGTGTGTGAAAATCCCAGGAGATGAGCAGTTTCTGAAATACTCAAACCACCCCATCTGGCATCAACAACCACCACATGGTCAAAGTAACTGAGATCACATTTGTACCTCATTCTGACCTTTGATGTGAACACTAACTGAAGCTCTTGGCTTGTATCTTGATCTGCAGGACAAATTACACGAATGAACAGGTCTACATGTGTTCATAATAAAGACAATCGTGATTGTGTATAATTGCCTATAATACTGCATGTGCATTGCATTCCTCCAAACAGTACGTTCAAATTTGGCAGCAATGGTTAATTAACTCTGTGGGCAAATGAAACTCAAGTGTCCTCAGTTGGAGCTGTTGTCCTCGTCTGCTCTGAGTTGTCAGGTGAGAACATGCTGATCAAAACTGCTGATTCAGTCTTACAAGTTTTTCCTGCATAGTAGATGACATTCTACCACATCTTCCGAATGTCATGGCTTCCATATTGAATTTCACAACTGGAGTTGAAAACAAAACCTCAGAATTGAGGTCTTGGAAATGGTCATAGCTACAAGTTTAATGGCTAACATTACTGAAATCTTATTTTACACACATTACACATTAAGTCATCTAGAGTGCAACTATATCTGGAATTATAGGATTTATTTGACTTAAAATACAGACTTGATAAACATTCTATAAGAATTTGTTTGATCTTTACAATTATATTAGGCATTAATTATTACGCGTAAACTGCACCAGCCTTTTAAAATTGGAACAGTTTTTTTCAGGAAGTGTCTGTGGTGTACCTTAACAATCACTCTCAAACCTATGTACAAATTAACACTGATTTAGTCAATGGTAAAATGTGGTACATGTCCAAAAAAAAAAAGATCCATGATCTGTGCAGTCAGCTACAGTAAAATTATGACTAAGTGCACATTTGTCAGCAAAAGTATAATTAGTGTTTTTACATAAACAACAGCTCAAAGGAGTCCAGGTGGTGATTATACACAATAAAGCAAAATCTCCAGTGGTTTATTAAGTCATACAGTGTCTATTTCAGTCCATCTGAATATAAATACAAACACTCTTCATGTGTTAATTCAACTCTGGGGAATCTTCCTGTCCCCCTGTGTGGTGCTATACAAGAGACTCAAAAACAGGGGCAATGTCCGAGTCCTGGCTGTGCATGGAGCTGAGTCCTGTGTCTGAATCGTCATCGTTACTGCTACATGCTTTAGCGGAAAGTCCTCTGGCCTGCTCGACCCATGCACCATGACTATTCGCTGTGTCTTCTTCCACTCTATTAGTGTCCTTAAGTATGTCACAACTTTCCTCCCCCTCCTCTTCCTCCTCTTCTTCCTCTAAATCGAGTGAGTCCACTTTTTCAAGCAAATCCCTCAGCTCTTTGTCTCTCGCCTTCCGGACCTCCTGCACCAAGTCCAGGTCGTTTCTAACAGTCTCTAAATCCGTGTTAAGCCTCAGGCCGATGTACAAGCTCGTGTCCAGCTGAGTTCTAATCCGCTCCTTCTCCAAGAGCACGCCATCCTCAAGAGACACGTCCACATTTGGAGGCATTTCGCATCCATTTATCTCCCACGTTTGATTTATAACCCTGAGCGTGCTATCATTTTCCAAATCCTTATTAGCCAGATCCTCCTGTCTCCGCTTCATCCATCTCTGGTTTAGCTCTTCCTGGATATCTCTGGTGATGCTGTCCAGCAGAACCTGCCGATCAGTTAGATCCTCCTGCAGCCTGATGACCTCCTCACACTTCCGGGCATACTCCTCTAACTGAGTGAGCGTCTGTTCTCCATCGCTGGGGCACGGATGCCTGGATGTAGCTCCCTCCACCAGGTAGGTCTCCTGGACATAGTTGACACCATGTGCCCTTACCCTGTCAAGGTGTACCTTGGCCTCATAGAGTTCGATCTCGTGGTCCAGCTCCTGGATGCGCTCCACCTGCTGCCGGATGGTGTGATCCTGCGAGACCACCAGATGCACGAGGGTCTCCATTCTCTCCGCGTCTTTGCACTGCGCCCTCGCGCGCCTCTTATTGATCCGCTCCAACTTCCTGAACGCCTTTCGGACCACGCGCCTTTGCTTCTCGGGCGACAGGGCCATGGTGGCTTGGCGCACGGTGCCCTCGCGCGCGCACGGGTTCTGCCGGCTAGGCACGAGTCGCGCCTCGGCGCTTCGTGGCGCGCTGCTGGCTAAGGACGCGTCCTGCTTGACGAGCACGAAACGCACATTCTCCTGCTCTTCACCCCATGCATTCCACAAGCGCAGGATTTTGGTCTTGTTCGGCAAAACGCGTTCGAAACCGCGCCACTTCTCCACAATGCAGTAAGAGCGCGCGGACGCGGACGCGCGCCCGTGCAAGTTTTGTTCCTCTAGGAGGACTTTAATAACGTCCGCACACGTGGTGCGCTTAGACAAACCCGACACGAGCTTCTCCTCCCGGCAAACCCACACGGAAATTTTGCTCTCTTCATCCTCCATGTCTCAGACTCGAACTCATCAGAAGTTTTGTGCGCTGCCAGAAATCTCGGTTTCTCCGCAACGGGTGTCAGTAAGGAATAAAAAAACACACTAGGCATAAATCCAAAATGCAGAATGCATACGTGTTCGAGGGGGGTGAAATGGTCAAAAAGTCCCGCGAGCGTGCTTGCGTTTGCCGTGACTGAGCGCGCGCACAATTGACACCGCGTCTCCTGGTCGCGAGCTCACGTCTCTGCTGAGCCGCTCTGTTTTGATGACATGACACCCCCAGAAAGAAGTGAACTCCGCCCATTTTGGGGGACTAGTGCGCGCGCTTACTCAGGACATGAAATGCAACACAGAACATTATTAACAACACAAATATAATATTCACAGGGACAAACTTTTCAAACTAATTACTTCAAATATGTTACTACAGTAACAATTACCTGTGAACAAAAAGAGGAGTTGGACTATAATGTTGGGAAAATAAAAATCATAGCAAGATGATAATAATAATAATAATAATAATAATAATAATAATAATAAGAAGAAGAAGAAGAAGAAGAAGAAGAAGAATCTCTTAAATAAACCCTCTTCTACTGCAATGCTGGTGAATTGTCGAATCTGATTGGTCAGAAGTTGTTGATTTATTTTCTGTAACAGCAGCTCTGACAATAGTGCCTTCTGCAAGGCAAAACACAAGTTTATATTAATACACTCGTTTCTATAGTAACACCTCATTCACGGGGATTTTGAATGGTAAACTGATTTTTTTTATGTGTTGCTATTTAGAAAAGAAAACATGCAGTTGTTTATTTAACATTTGTGGAAGGAGTCTCCGGTGTCAGTGCTTTGTAACAGTGAGTGAGTTTTGCACCATGGGAAAGTCTTCAGGACAAAGGAGTTCACGCTTCAGTCTTTCTTGGTAATATGAAGAGCTGCATTTTAAAAAAAAATTCTTATTAAATTCAAGAAAGTGGAAAATACAGAGGCTGGAATGATAGTTTATGGCATCAGTTATAGCAAAAGTGTACATTTTCTGTACCGCTTATCCTACACAGGGTTGCTGGAGAGTCTGGAGGGTATCCCAGGGGAATTGGGGCACAAAGCGAGGTACACCCTGGACCAACCCATCACAGGGAACAATTGCACACTAAAGACAATTTAGAGATACCAATCAGCCTACACTGTATGTCTTTGGACTGGGGAGGAAACCGGAGTACCTGGAGGAAACCCCAAAGCACCTGGAGAACATGCAAACTCCATGCTCAAAGGGTGGAGGCAGGAATCGAATCCCAACCCTGGAGGTTCAAGGCAAACATGCTAACCAGAAAATGAATAAAAATATGAGTCCATCCATCCATCCATCCATCCATTCTGTTATAGGAAAATAGTCAACATTAACAATAACCCTGCTTCACGTCGAGCCACATCACAACAGCCCATCGTTGATTATTTTCCTACAACAGCACACCCCGTCTAGTTTTATTCCTTTCTTGTTCAACAGATCACTGCTTGGTCCAAAACTGGCTGTGTTTTTAGCCTTCAGCTGCAGTTTTGCATATTTTCCACAGAATTTTAAAGTCATTTACCCGACCTGCTTCAAATGAATGCCATCATTACAATTTCCATCAGTCTGTAAATGTTCTCAGAGGCTGAAAAGACCAATTACAACATTACAGGCATAAACAAATAAGTAAAATAACATTAGCACTCACATTAGCGGTGGTTCAGAAAGCTGTACTGAATGTACAGCCATGTAATACGGCCATGTTTGTCATTTGGCAGCATATGCTGGAATCAGTAGACGTTCAAACTGACATTTTAATCCTTTGTAAAAGAATAAAAGCATGGAAGAGAGCAGTTTCCTTCATATCGGCTTTCCACCTGGGTTGAAATCAAGCACAGGCACTGAGATTAAAACACAGTTAAGAGTTTTGAGTTTCTGGTGAGTAGGACAAGTTTGTCCACCAGAATGAATGGATAAATAAAGTAATCACAGTGTTCGTATTAGACTGATCGTTCATAACACTTTGTTTGATGCTTGCTTTGTTGTGTTTTGACACGAGAGAAGTGCCTTCATAGAGAATAGTTGATCAAGCTCGCCCCCTGGTGTCCACCATCGGTATTACTTCATATAATCACCGCTACATCCACTCCTACACTAAAACAAGAAATAAGGAAATGGACACAGGCTGGTTTGAGCCTCTAGAATCAACACCCCCCCCCCCCCCCCCCCCCGGGATAGACTCCAGGCTTCCTTGAGCCTGTGTAGGATAAGCAGTACAGATGATAGATGGATTTGGATTGTATTATTATTGTATAATACTAGAGATATGTCCAAAAGTTTGTGCACACTTGACCATCACAACGTATATGGACCTACATTTATGGCATTTGGCAGACAACCTTATCCAGAGTCACTTACATTTATCTCATTTATACAAACTGAGCAGTTGAGGGTTAAGGGCCTTGCTCAAGGGCCCAACAGTAGCAGCTTGTCAGTTCTGGGATTTAAACTCTGATTAGAAGTCCATTATCAATGCTAGGACAGAACTGTATAAAATGTCTTCCCTTGAAATTGTATAAAATTTCCCTTCACTGTTACTAAGAGGCCCAAATGTTCCAGCACGACAATGCCCCTGTGAACAAAGTGAGCTCCATGATGCCAGGGTTTGCCAAGGTTGGTGTAGAACTCGAGATCATTGACTTCAACCCCGCTGAACACCTTCTGTATAGGATGAACTGGTAGTTGGAATCTGTTTTAAGGTGGTCCTGTATCTAGTGGATTTTTAAAACTATTTGACTCTCAAAGCCATAAAGCATAAACAGCACTCTATTCCATGGTTTATGTGTACAGCATGGGAATGTTCGCCATCTCACACTGTTGCCTTAAATTAAAGGATGCACGGCCAGTTTTCCTTATTTATTTTATTCAATATGGTATACATACAAAGTATCTAGAAAGCTACAAAATATCTACCACTTTATCAAGAAGGCATCAAAAATGTTACAGAGCAAAGACAAGACCATATGCAGTAAGGAACACGTACACATAGCAGGTTTTCCCATCTCCTCTCTCTCACCTTTGCTCCAGCTCTTCACCATCATTAATGATATTAAAAGATCTCACGCCTTTGTACCAAGAAAAGCCAGAATATATAATTTTATACAAAGCACCTTTTTACAAAAAAAAAAATCTCTGCACACAAATCCAATAGTTTTCTTTCTTTCTTTTCTTTTTTTTTTTTTTTAAATGATACTATTTTGAACTAGAGAATAGTTCGTTTTAAAGCCAACTTCTTAAATGGTAACAAACAAAGGAGGTACCAGTACCTACACATAGACAAAAATACAAATCAAGAAACAAAGAGCTAGACTGCTGACGTGCGGTCATCATTCCTCTAGAAAGCGACTGCTCAGTGTCCATTACTGTCAAAATGAATGTCCTTCTAACATTCAGCGTACAATCATTCGTATTCAGCTCCCAGGTGAAGTAAAGGCGGAACAGAAGGTCCAAGGTGCCAGCAGCGCAGCAGTAACAGCATCACGGCCACACAGGGCTTCCGAATATACTGATGTCATCACAAACAAACAAACAAACAAAAGTTGTGTACACGTAGAACAGTAATACATGAAAAATCTCCATATGCAACTCACACAATGTGAACCAGAACAGAGAAATAAGCGGGGAAATAAAATCGAAACAATTTGTCGTTTTCATGTTACGCATACTAAAGTCCACAGTTGACATTAAGCAGTACAACACGGAGATCAATGAAACCATTAAAACCATATGACAGCAGTTTAGAAACGAGTGAAATTAATAACTTGGGTGAATAGTGTTAAAGGAGAACATTAAACTGTGCTGAAGGTTTTAACCAATAAAGTGGACTTTTAAAATCCACTTCAAATAGTGTTCAAAGTTATGCATTCTGATAAAAAACAAAATGAAAAAAAAACAAACAACAACAACAACAAAAAAAAACGCCAGTCTAGAGAAAATATCACAAAGGGCTTCCAATTTACAGTAACAAGCAGTCTCTAACAAGTTCAGGATTTTTAAAAATCTGGATTGAACACAAACTGAGATGTGTCGCAAAATATTTTACAACAGAACAAATAATTAATAATCTCTGATTAAAAGTCGATACATTATATTTTTTTTTTTACTATTTAACCACCGTCCCTTGTCGTCTACTATAAACTTTTAGCAAGGCATTGTGGTGAATATTTGACTTTACATCCACATATTTGGTTCTGATCATAGTCATGCAAAATACGATTTGTCTTTTCTAAGCTGGAAAAACGTGAACCAAAGGCACTTGTATGCTACAGTGCAGGAAACGAGGAGGAGATTCATCGTGCCTCCAGGGATATATATATTTTTGGTCTCTTCTGATAAGAAGAAAGGCATGGCTAGTTTGGTAGTGTTTTACTAGATTTCTAGGATGTAGTGGTAGCTGGAGCTGACGTGCACACTAGCCACGCTAGTCTTTTCTCATTTAGACCACAAAAAAAAACGATGAACTTAGTGTTTTCTCAGCTCACGTGAATATAGGCATCCATTAAGGCACTGTGCTTTGTTATGCTTTGGCAGCTCTGTGACTGTACACTTCCATGGAACGACATGGGACGAGGACGTGAAAAGTCTTCCAGCTTAGGAAAGAGCTCACAGTTTTAGTGGCATCTTTTTTTTTTTAAAGGAAAAAAAAAAAACCCAAAAATCTCTCAGCCATGGTTAAGGCTCGCAGTTTTTAGGAGGCCACAGAGGCTTGGTGTTGGGGTTAAAGGCAGCAGAGGACACTGGGATTAGGACTCATCAAAAAACGGGACAGGTACGTGATTAAAGGACGAGTTTTGAAAGAATCTTCCCTGATGTCTGTAGATAATATGATTGTGTCTCGTCGGATAAACTGAAAACGTAGGTTCGCTTGATAAGGCATGTCCCAAAAGAATCCAAGTGCTAGGGACATTTTGACAATCAGCTCGCCTCTGGTGTTATATGTAGTGCTTTCTTGCTTTTAGGGTGCTTTCACACATGCAGCGTTCAGCCTGTTTGAATTGAAACCCGGTGTGTTTTCGTCCTTGGTTCTTTAGGTGAGAACACAGCAACCGGGTGCGGAAAAGAAAAAAAAAAATCAACCGGTATGAGAGCATCTCAGCGTGGTGGCCTCAACTTGCTTCCAAGTGAATTCTAGGGCAGTTTTGATTGTAGTGAAAAAATGATTCGACTATCATTCAAAAAACTCTGGATGTGGTACGTGTTTTAAACTGCTAATTTACATGTTTGTTTATTTTGGCTATTTTCACATTACAAGCTTCATTGCACGATTCAGATTTTTTGCTCAGATTGGATGTGTGTCTTGACTGTTCACACTAGTGCCCCATATCTGTCTTTAGTGTGAGTATATCTATCTAGCCAAACATCCTGCATTCGCAGTTGGTTCACTACGCTACTCCGTTTCGATATGTTCCTTCCAATTTTGCTTCAATCGATTCTACATGTATGAAGAACTATTTTCCCTGTGCTTCCACTGAATATAGTGGAAGGATACATCGCTGTCCTACATCGCTGTCCTACATTGTTGTTTTGCTGATACACTGCTGACACTATTGATAATGACAACATACATAATATGTACATAAGCGTTGTGGGGAGAGGGTGTCGGGAGCCAAATGAATTCCATTCTGACCATTCGCATTCATGTCACGCAGTCACTAATCAGACATGCATCCAATCTAGAACAGAGGCTAAGGCCTGATTTGTCCACACAGTCCTGCAGTGTCACATTACGGCAAAAATATCAGATGTGACGCTTGTGATTTCTAAACATTTCGACTTATTTTGTTAACCTTTTTAAGTCGCCATATTTCTGAACAATGAATGAAAAACATATTTCACACACGTTTTCAGCCCTTCGTTTGGTTCGTTTAATTATGTGCAACGTGAAACTGTAGAAAACATACCGAAAGTATTCAATTCACTCTGATTCGGACTCGACAAACGGACTAATAGGTGTGAAAGCACCCTCGGTGACTCGTTTATCCACTAAAACGTTAGCAGGAACTATTTGCAGTATATTAGATAGAGTAAAGGTTACATTTTTTTTGTTTATTGCAGGTGAGACACGTGAGATTTTTTTCAAGGACTGGACTTTTAAATTCCCTGAATGCTACAGATGCCGAAATTGAGTAACTCTATTATTATTATTATTATTTTGATGGCCTCTACAGTTATTCCTCTATAATCAACCAAATGTTTCAAAATGAAATACTTTTTTTAATCTTTGGAAAGACTACAGGTATGTGGGTATATACATTTATACACAGACACTTACACATTCATAGACGGTATTGTTTTATATGAACCTAAAGTCTAAATCTGCTTTTAAGGTGTACATTAATTATAATAGGATTAAAACCTAAAACGTTGCCTTTCTCAGCCAGATTTAATCTAAATTCAAGCCAACCTCGAAGTCTAATGATACTGCCACTTTATATATTTATATATACACACGTCCTACGGAGAAGAGTCGATTAGGCTTCCTTTAAAATGATTCTTTCCTGTATCAAAACATAATACAACTGTACCGTGATTCACAGCTGCAGTCAAAACATCGAACACATATACATTAATAAAGACTGAAAAAAATAATAATAACAATAAGCTTCACCCGGATGAGAGCTTGAGTCGCTGCGGGTGAGTGTTGAACTAGAGGCACTGCCACTTTTTTTTTTTATTGAGGTTCAGAGTCTATAGGACAGATCTGCTGGCTGGCACGAGCTTCATTCTTTCACCAGTCTGTAGATGTGATGCTGAGCCCCGTGCTCGCTGTTCGACACCTCAAACACACACGCCATGCACAGCAGGGTCTCCTGTGTGTCTCTGTTTGTGACCACCTGTGGGGAGAGAGTGAGAGAATCAGAGGCGCTGACACTTAAATAAAGCTGTTCTTCAACTGAGATCAACAGAATCGAAAAAGAATCGAGGAGAAGGTGAAGAGTCATGTGATGTGTTATTGGAGAACTCACTTTTCCTCACACATACACACACTCACTAGAAAGCCACAGATCAGATCCCTTTTTAAAAACATGCTTTTGTTGCCAAATTATGAAAAAAAAAACAGAGGTAAAACACAGAGAGAAAATGTGTCAGATTTCATGCAATCCAGAGTCTCAACCCAGCTTCCTCAGAATCCGATTATTCTCAGTATCAGATTGCTGCATCTCTTTTCTCACTTAATTTTTATTTGAAACATTATATAATCTAAATGTTAAAAAAAATCTGCACTGTTAACTTTTTTTTTATTAAACAGCAATAAGCACAATAAACAATCTGTGTCCTAAAAGTGATATTAAAATGTATGATGTACAGACTTCATATCCAACAGTCACTTTTTTCATCCTCATTATGTCACACCCTATGTCATATGTAGTAAGTATAGAGTGAATAAGAAGCCATAAGAGCCGTTTCACTCAATAGCTCTTTACAAAAGCTATAGGTATGTCCTAATCACATACTAATACACTAATTAGTATGTCAAAATTTGCCTCGCCTGGGTTTCATGTTCCCCCCAGTGCTTCGGGGGTTCCCTCTAGGTACTCTAGTTTCCTCCCCAGTCCAAAGACATGTGTTGTAGGCTGATTGGCATTTCCAAATTGTCCATAGTGTACGAATGAGTGTGCGATTGTGCACTGCAATGGATTGGTATGCCGTCCAGGGTGTCCCCAGCCTTGTGCCCCGAGTTCCCTGGGATGTGCTCCAGGCTCCCCTGAGACCCTGTGTAGGATAAGCGGTATGGAATATGCATGGATGGATGGATATTTCCCATATGGCCCCTTTAAGAAGCTGACATAATTGTTCTATACACATTCAGTCTGTCCGTGCCAGTATAAATCTAAATGCTTATTAATACTTAGATACTAGGGGTGTAATTATGTATGCGTGATATGATTCAAAGAAAAAAAAAAAAGAAGACGTGCACTGTAGGAATGCATGATTCACATTGTGGGAATGAGCATTCTATTAATTATGCATCTAATGCAATTGTACTGTTTGAACACCAGAGGTCCCAATCTGCACAACCCATAGAGATAAAGTACAGTATAATGAGCGTGCGCTGGTTTCAATCCATCATTTTCCCCTGGTCAGGGACTGTTTATTCAATTACATTTGTAGAGATTTTGTAGATTAATTTACTTATTTTAATATAAGGTGAACCTGTAGTACATTTTGTTTATAATATCAAACTTCTGTTTGTAGCAAAATGCACATAGTTTTCGCACTGCTTGTGACTCAGATATAAAAAATAAAAAAGAGTCTTTCCAGTGTAGGATTTTCTTCATTTAATTTTGATTTTAAAAAAATTCAGAGAATCCAACTGAATCGTGAAGCCAGTAATCGATGGTGACCGGAGTGTATGGTTACACCACTATTAAATACTAAATATTAAATTCAATTGATTTGGCATTTGTAGATTTGAAGACAAGCTTACAAATTACAAATTACAAAGCTGCAACTTGTAATTCTCCACCTTGAAATGGTAAAAGCAACTGTGAACAACTGCTCAGCTTGCAATTTCAACTCGTCAGCTTGGGGTAGTCTTCTCAACTACCAGTTCCTGGAGTGACGTCAAATCAGCATGGCTGCTCACACTGTGAACATTGTAAAGTCTCCCTTCTCTAAACTTATATTAGTTCATAGCAGTATTGCTGTAGATCAGTAATATACAGACACAGTTCTTGGTTAAATCCATACTAAGCAGCGTTTTGAGAAGGTAATCTTCAACATTGACAATGCACAACATTAGTTTTAGCACTAGAACACTGCAATTTCAGTCCAAAATGTTGCACTATAGTAGAGCTGAACCAGTAGCCACTCAGGCATGTAACTAAAAGTGCTCATAAAGTAGCTTTTGATGAGCTTTACGTGCTCTAACAAAGCAAGCAAAACACACGCTTTCGAGTAGGCGTCCATGTTATTTTTACCCCACTTTGCACACTGAACGTCCCAAGGTGGAAAAGGCACATGACATTATTACATCTTGTAAGTTACCACGTACAAGGCAGCATGAAATCAGAATAAGTCCGGCAGCCCTAGAGATTAGAGCCGTTTTATGGACATGGAAGACGATGAGGATGAGAATGGAGAGGAAATGATGCAGAAGAGCACACCAAAGACAGGAAAAAATGCACTCTACAAAAGTGCAGTTGCATGGAAGAGAAATGGCTTTTTAATCCTTGCACGCTTGCAGGTTCGTGAAAAGAATGGCAGGAATGCTGAGCCGTCTCCATCCAGGAGAGCAAAGGCTTGACCCCCCACTCTGAGCCCCTCTCCTACAGGCTGAGGTGGGAGGGGCCTGGAGGTCAGAGGTGAAAAAAAATGACTGTGGCTCACCAATAGGATTGTGAAGTTCTCCAGCACGCTGTTCATCATGTACTTCTCAGGCAGGTGTTTGAGCTTGTGGATGAAGTTAATCATGTATTCGCACATGGGAGAGCGGCTTATCCGGTACACGAAGCGTCCGTTCTCGAAGCGAGCATATTCCGTCTGGGGAAAAAAGGGAAAAATAATTATAACCATCAATGCTACAACATAACAATAATCATTTTTTAAATTATTTCAACTCGTTATACTAATTATATTAAAATTACATTAAGCTATTATAACATATTTTGTTATTAAATTTTAAAGATATAATATTTATTTAACAATATTATACTACAGTCACATTATTATTAACACTACAACCACTACTACTACTAATAATAATAATAAAAGGATTTTATTCTTATATAGCCTTCCTCAGATCTAAGGTCACTTATCCAAGTCAACAAAAAGAAAAAGAATTTGTCTTTATAAAAACACCATCCCACCCCCAACACTTTCTTCTTCCTCTTTTTTTTATAGCTGTTTTGTCAAATCCCACCATAACTCTCATTCTGATCAGCACTAATACATGTACATGGTGTGTAAAACCCTACCTCCACTTTCTCCACCACCTGCTTGCCAAATGAGCAGACTTTAGTGGAGCAAGTGATGGTCATGTTCTCCGGGCTCTCGTACTGGCTGGTGACGCCATAAAACGCCCCGGTTTCCTCGAGAACGTTGCAGTTTAAGTCGGCCTAAGAAAAAAAAACAGCAGTGTCAGTATTGGCATCAGTGATTTTAGAGTTAGTAGAATGATAAAGTCTGCGCAACAATTCCAAAAATGCACATACAGTATACTAAAATACGTGTAATATCCGGTATACAGCTGCCATCTAGTGGACATGATGTGTAGTGCAGACTTATTGTAAAGACTGACACGCACTAAAAATGCATTAAGGTGTGAAATGAAGAAATATCACAGTGAAATCTGTATCCCTTACACCTGTACTTTGTCTTCTAAAACACTATTCATGTTCAGCACTGCACTGAGCTAACAATCCGGTCCTTTACACGCTGCCAGTTAAGTAGCACCTTATCAGTGCGGCCTTTCAAAAGCAGATGATAAAAAATATATTAAATGGAACGTTACTTAAAAGCTATTTTATGCTTTTGAGGGGGAAAAAAAGCTGTCAATGGCCTGTTCTCTTTCATTAAGACCTGATGGTCGTTATAGAAATTAATAAGAGGGACAAAGCATAAAAAACGTAAATACTCATCTCCGGCATGCTCTTCCTTCATTAAGGCAGACCCATTAGATTTTCACATAATATCCCAGAGAGGCATTATTGTGCAGATCCGTGGTTTCGTTTGAAATTCAGATCCGCTCGTCACTTCAAACGGAATTTGAGCAGGCTCACGCTCGCCGACGACACAGCCCACTTTAACGATTGCCACTAGTTAGCATTTGGTTTGGGGTAAAACCTGTGCGATGTTTAAACAGATATTAGAGCTGCAAGCCGGGCCCCTCCTGATTGTTTTGAAATATTACACTGAATTAGCGAAGGCTTTGATCTGGCACTTTTCCTGCTTACGCCACGGCAAATATAGCAGACAAATGATCCGGAGCATATGCAAACTCAGACTGAAGTGGGCTTGGTGTATTCAAGCAGGACTGGGCACGAGTTCAAAAATTCTGAAAGCGCAAGGAGCAGTGTGTGACTGTACAAAGAGTGAATAATACACACTCGGTCGCTCAGCTTAATAGGTAGATTTCATATGCTGTATATATGCAGCGTCACTGCAAATCAATATAAAATATAACACTCTTCTGACTGAGCGCGTTTATCCTATGATGGGCGTGGTCTCTTCCAGGATGACCCCGCCCCAACAACAGAACACGCCAATGGCTTGATGAGGATGTAAATGATGTAAATCATGGCTTTGGTCTTCACAGTCACCAGATCTCACCCAGGTTTAACACTTATGAGAGATTTGAGAGCGATGTATTAGACAGTGTCACAGTCTTGCCCATTTTTCCTGCTTCCAACACATCAGCTTTGAGAAGTAACTCTAATATATCCCACCCCTTGAAAGGTGCCATTGTAACGAAATAATCAATGATATTCACTTCACCTGCCAGTGGTTTTAATGTACGGCTGATCGCTGTATTTTTGTTGTATGAATCACAGAACTGATTTATACTGGCTGTAAGCTTTATTAATGAATTTTACTTCAACACTTAATTATAAAGAGAAAAATACTACAAAAATAAATGGCCTAACCTGCATAAATACAATGCTGTCTGAGCTCCAGTGCACTTACCCAAAACTTTATGAGGAAGAAGGAATTCTGAGGGCCTTTACCAAAGAGCTCCTTCAGTCCTCCTTTCTTCTCTGGAAATTTGTCATAAATTTGACGAATGTCCACCGACTCCAGCAGGGCATCACTGTAGGAGTGATTTGTCTGACCGATGTGTACAAAAAGGTGCTTGTTGTACTGCAAAGGAAGCAAGAAGGACACTCAGAAACCGGAAGACGTGACGCTTTTTAAATGCTAAGAACGCATAAAAACGTCTATTCTCCCATAACACATTAAATCTGTGACATGTTTATGCTCCTAAAGCCTTCATACAAACTCATAAAAGCTAAAAGGTCTGACAAATGAGCGATGTCATCTGTTATTGATAGCGAAACAACACCGTCTGGAGAATGCAGACAAACCAAGATGGATCGCTGCCATCACAGAAATCATAAAAAATGCTCTGCTCCAGCTCAGGGTCGGCATTTCGAGGTACAGAAATGTGTTTGGCCTTTCTCTCCGGCCTTGTCTCTCGTCTGCTCAGTGAAATACACACGCCACACCCTGCCTCAGACAAAGATGGCCTCGTGTCGGTTGCATGAACGTTCAGATGTTTCAGCAAATTAGCAGCAAACAATAAAATGTGTGTATTAACCATATCGCGTGTCGTCAGAAGCTTTCAGTATAAGGGTTTCTCTTTAGATTGCTACACACACTTTGAGAAACACTTTTCATCAGAGGAAAACTCGCAACTGGTAGATTTGGTTTATCCTTCCTTCCAAACAGGCTTCTGAAGCAGAAAGGGGCGGGGCAGGTCATTGTTGAATTCAACACCACACAACTCAGAATACAACACAAAATCAGATGACCGTCTGCAGAACTATTGGTGATGTATGATGTGTAAACAATACAGCTTTTTTAATAACGTATACAAAAACTTTACACATTATACGGCCAAAGGTTTGTGGACACCTGACCATCAAACCCATATGTGGGTCTTCCCCAAACTGTTGGATGTACACAATTGTGTAGGATGTCTTTCATAGACACTAGGTTTCATACAATTTCCCTTCACTGGAACTAATGATGTGTTTCTGGTGCCTTGTAAGTGGAAATTTGCAAGTTGCAATTACGTCATTTCCCACCTTGGGACATTCAATGTGCGAGGTGGGGAAAAAAACATGGAGGGGTGAACGAAAGCGTGTGTTTTGTTTTCTTTGTCATGATGTGGCGTCACTCAGTAAATGGTTGGAAGTTCAGGTAGCGTTTACAGTGAACGGTGAATTACACGTTGCAACTTCACCTCGGACGCAGCAGAAGAGGCCCGAACCTGTTCCAGCATGACAGTGCCCCTGTGCACAAAGCGAGCTCCATGAAGACATGGTTGGCCAAGGCTGGAATGGAAGAACTGGAGTGTCCTGCACAGAGCCCTGACCTCAACCCCACTGAACACCTTTGGGATGAACTGGAACGTCGGCTGCACCCCAGACCTCCTCACACATCAGCGCCTGATCTCACTAATGCTCTTGTTACTGAATGACCACAAGCCACACTCCAAAATCTAGTGGAAAGCCTTCCCAGAAGTATGGAGGTTGTTATGATAGCAAAGGGGGAATAAATCTGGAATGGGACGTTCAAAAAGTACATATGGGTGTGAATGGTCAGGGGTGCACAAACTTTTGGACATACAATGAATTTAATCAAATTCTGCATTAAATTTGGCATTTTCCAAGTTATTTATTGCAAAAGTTTTTTGTCTGATTATTTTTGTGTTCAGAGCTTGTGTTGTCTGATGTTTTTGTTTTGTTAGTATCTTGTCTGATGTTTTTGTTTTGTCAGAGTATCTTGTGTTGTCTGATGTTTTTGTTTTGTCAGAGTATCTTGTGTTGTCTGATGTTTTTGTTTTGTTAGAGTATCGTGTTGTCTGATGTTTTTGTTTTGTCAGAGTATCTTGTGTTGTCTGATGTTTTTGTTTTGTCAGAGTATCTTGTGTTGTCTGATGTTTGTTTTTGTTTTGTCAGAGTTTATTGTGTTGTCTGATGGTTTTTTTTGTTTTGTCAGAGTTTCGTGTGTTGTCTGATGTTTTTGTTTTGTCAGTTTCTTGTGTTGTCTGATGTTTTTGTTTTGTCAGAGTATCTTGTGTTGTCTGATGTTTGTTTTTGTTTTGTCAGAGTTTCGTGTGTTGTCTGATATGTTTTGTTTTGTCAGAGTTTCGTGTGTTGTCTGATGTTTTTGTTTTGTCAGTTTCTTGTGTTGTCTGATGTTTTTTGTGTAGTTCTGTCTTGTAATTTTGTTTAGTGTTGTATCAGTTTCGTAGGGTTCTGTATCTCTCAGCTGGTGTATAAAATTCTATTGTTCTGAGTGTTCCAGACATTGAATCATCCTCAGAAGCACTTCAGAAGAACCCGTCCTTGAGTGATATGACTCACTGATTCCGGCTCCCTCTGCTGCTCCAGGAAAGCCGAGAATTCAACCAGCCTGAGCTTGCTGGTGCCGATGGAGCGGCCCTGCCACGCTGGTACTGTGGGTGCTGGTGCTGCTGTGGACTCGTAACCTGCTCAAACACACATATAGAGGTTAGCATTTAGATATAGTGCTCACTTTATGACCCACCTGAATTAAAAAGAAATACAAAATATGACATACTTGAAATTGCTGTTGTGACGGTGGGCTGTATGGGGTAGGCCTGCTGCGCAAACGGCTTGATGCTAAAACAGAGGAAAAGGAACGTTCAAGACACAGAACTCTGAAGGTTTTGCTCTGCCTCTGCTCTCCTCTTGTGTGAACCAAAGAAAGGAAAAACACACACACTAATATACAAAATATAAGCAGACCATGGAATGCATGGGATACAGCTCCGCCTTTTTTTACCCGGCAAAGGGGTCACGTTTTCTTGTTTTATATTGGCTCACAAAGCCAAAATATCCACTTTCACTAGATACGAGATGATACACTAAAGCCACGATACAAGACATATCCTGATACAGGCTTCATGATATCGACAAATTTATTTAGTATGAAAACAAATTGAATTCCTGAAATATTAATCCTTTGTATTCTAAGAAAAGTAGATCAAGATGTATGATACAATGTGTAATTTTCCATTATTATTATTATTATTATTATTATTATGCGCAAAGCACCAAAGGTGCGTAGGCACCTATTGTTTTCATTAGTGTTCTATATTCTTCTTCTTCTGTTCTTGAGCCTAAGTGGCCCATAGTACCGCTTGCGGGAAAGTTATGAAATTTGGTACACAGATAGAGGACAGTCTCAAACTTAACCAGAGTATTTTGGAGTGTCTATCTCAAACCCTCTAGTGCCACCAACAGCTCAAACTTGCACTCATGTTCATGCTTTTGATCCGTAAATGCTAGAAACAAAATTATCAGTCGAACAGACCTCCATGGTTTTAATTTCCGCCAGACTAGATTTTCCGCCATTTCGAATTTTCTGAAAAACCTACTCTTTCGAACTGTAGACCTTTCATCCGATTTTCACAAAATTTGAAAGAGATCATCTTCAGACTATGCTGGCAAAACATTATCAAAACCTTTTTGATAGACCAAACGGTTCCTGAACAATGCGCAAACGAATCAGAACAGCGCCACGTAGTGGTCATGAGATATGAAAAAAAGCACATTTTTGATTATAACTTATAAATGGTTTGTCCTAAAATCCTGAACCTGGTCTCTACAGATTCAGTGGGTCATACCAAGTCTTTTGGTGTTACATTTTCATATGCTTAAATAGCCATTTAAGCCATTCTGAACTTTATGAGTGACTTCGTGTATTGATACAAAAATCGGTAGGTGTCATCAGGACCATGTCCCAAAAGTACTCAAAAAATTTCAGGACGGCGCCACCTTGTGGTTAACAATTATAACGCCATGTCAAAAAATGCTAATCGCTTTTGATTACTTTTACCCATTGTCATGATACAGTGATACCAATTAGGCCATGGTCGGCCGAACTTGCTGTCCGCCATTTTGAATTTTGAAAAAAAAAAAAAAAAAAACTTTTTTAAACTTCTCCTAGACTGTTCATCAAATTCACACCAAACTTAATATATGTCATGGGCATCATAAGATGAGGGTACTTGCACAGTTTCGGAACAGCTCCACTTAGTGTTCATGAGATGTGAAAAAGGTACATTTTTTGCTTATAACTTCTGAACGGTTTGTTATAAAATCATGACCTTGCTAAAATCATGCTTGCTTATCTCCTTACATTGCGTCTGTCGTGCTTGGTCCCATAATTTCTGCTTGCAGCTATATTTATTATTATTATTATTAGTAGTAGTAGTATAATATTTTAATCTTTTTCATTGTCATAAATGTATTTCATGGTAACATTTTAAATATAGAAAGCTTGTTTGGTTAAAAGATTCCTATAATCCTAGGCTAAAATCTGTAGTCTTTGATTGCTAGTTTGACATGTTCCCTGACAGCCAATTAAAATGGCCATTGCGATCAAATTTTTCCTCCGATTTGAGGTACAGTCCTGTAGTGTGGCTTCTCCTACTCCGTACGAGTCTTCTTGCGTTCGTCCGTTTTTTGTGTCTTGACTGTCGTACAGTCTGACATTAATGATAACTGAGACTACAGAGTGACACGGCTTACAGCGGGGATCATGTTCGTACAGTCTGACAAACAACAGTTGCAAAGGACTATTAAAAATCACACAGTGTGCATCCGGCTTTAGCTAAATAACAAATTTGTGTCATCACCGCTACTCCTTTCTGATATCCACTTGAAATGCACAAGCATGTCATAGTTAGCAGTTTAATTGTAAAGATGACAAAAACAATCATGATCTTATTTTGTATATTTATCCATTCTTGTGAAATTAGTTTCTGGATATACCACTGCCAGCACAACACACGACGTACTTCTGAATCATTTTAGAGGCGAGTGTGACTTACATGAAGCACAGCACGGGCATTGATTTTAACCTGTGCTTCAAGCCAGCCGCAGTTGAAAACGGAGTGTGTGTGTGTGTGTGTGTGTGTGTGCGTGTGTGCGCACATATATATATATATATATATATATATATATATATATATATATATATATATATATATAGTAACTGGATGGCTATGCTACAGCTCTACATTGAATTCTGGATGGTGTGAAAAAGTTAGCATTGGTATACTATGGGTCGTTTGAAATGAGGCTGCGGGCCTTGCATTTGACACATGTACCATAATGCTTCCTTTTGATTAGCTTAACTTTTTGGACTACTAATTAAGTATGCTCCGAGGTGGTTATGTTCTCACTTGCAAACTTTGTGCTCTGTATGCTACTACCTCTGGTGCTGCCACCTAGTGTCTAAGTAGAGATAGAACTCATACTGAATATTAAACTGAAATAGTGAGATACACCATGTGAGCACCAAATTTGTCTCAAATACAACATATTTTGTATTGCGATATTCAAGACCGCAATATTCTGTCTCATGCCTAAAGCGGCAGTCACACTAGACTTTCAGCAAGCGAAATTTCTTCCCCGTGATAATGGGAGGTAACCGGATATGCGTCTGATATGCAGTGACACCGCAATCCAAGCAATTTCTCTTTTGATACTGATTTTATATTTTATATATTTTATATTTTGATACTGATTTTATATACTTTTAAAGCTGTGTTGTATAAAACGGGATGGCGTTATAGGTATCGCTATAATCGGTGCTTCCTCCATCTTGGATTTTCTGAAGAGGTCACGCCGTGACCTGAATGGAATATTCTACTGCTCACACGTCTTCATGAGATATGAATTCACAGGTCAGTGTTCACCAAACTTGAATTTTCAAACGCAGCGGATTGCGTCCTGCGTCCTTTCCCCTTCAGTCAACTGGCTTTTCCGACACGTGAATTTTATTAGCATTTTGTCTGTGCTGTTTCGGCTGAGAATGCAGAAAAGTGGAGTTTTCAGGCACGTTTTGTATCAGCATAACAAGGGGTCAAAAATCATAAATGCAATGACTAAACGTTTAAATACGGTCACCTCTGTATTATGGGGTATGTGGGGATGTTAAAAGAAGTGATAAAATAAGATAAGATAAGATGAGATAATACTTTATAATACCCAGATGGAGAATTAGGGAATGATGATTGACACAAATTACCAGAAGCAGGAAAAACGCAAAGATAAACAATTAGAAGCATGTGAGAGTGTGAATGCAGTTTAATTAGAGGTAGAAAGATAGACAGATGGAAGGATGCTGGGGGGAAAAAGGGAAAAAGAACAGAAATGCAGATATACTCACTCTTGTGAGGATCCTGGCTGTCCCGTGGATATCATGCCCTGCCAAAACTAGAGAATTAGATACATAAATAGACAACAAAGCAAAGCCTATCCGCACTCACACACACTTTCTGCAGGCCTGTGATACTCGGAGGATCTGAGTGTTAGCCCACTTCCTGTAAACCCAGGTGTACTATGTGCCATGCTGGTCTGTTATCTGGACTACAGCAGTGGTGTCCTTATCAGATGTGGATGTGTGCAGTAGATGTGGGCATGCTGAGTGAGTGTGTGCGTGTGTGTGTGTGTGTATGTGTGTGTAATGGGATTGGGCTTTCTTACCCCAGCCGCTCCGGGGAAGGCGGGTCGAGGGATGCCTGGCAGGCCCAGCTTGTTGTGGATAGCCGTGGCGGAGACGATCTGTGCTGAGGACATGGATGCCATGCTCTGGAGGGCTTTGTCCTTCACGGTCTGATCCTGTATAAAAAGTGTTCAGGATTCAAAGAGGATGGCAAAAGAAGTCCAGCAGTAGAAGGAAAAGATGTGCGCTCAATGTATGATACGACGACCAAGCCAGACAAGCAAAGGAGCTATAAAGTGCATCGGTCCATGGCCATGAAAACATTAACTTTGGAAAGGAACGTGCACCAGAATCAGACCCGGCGATTGATTAAAATAAGTTTTTGTGCGACTGCCGTGCGCTCAGAAGAACGTCTTTCGTATTCTTAAACTCGCATTCATTACCCAAACAGGTGAAGTAGTGTATCCGTCCATACACATATTGACCTGTGTGTTAGCGTTATCACCAGAAGTGTCCCTCTCTGACAAATAAAATGTCTTTAGCAAGTAAAAAGTAAGCAATAATAACCTTCTTTTCTCCAGTGTTACATTTTCCCACTACATTGAGCCATCAAGGCTACCGAACGGAGTCAACAACACAAAGCTAATGGTGAATGCAGGTGTGGAGGACACTGTGGAGTCTTTCTCCTTTATATACTGACTCATTAACTCGAGCTTTAATCTTCCTGATGAGGCTAACGGCTAACCCTGCACATAGACATTCAGGTTTGTCTTCGATTCAAGGCATGCTTACAATTTTGTGCACATCAATGTGGCAAAGGTTAATTAACAAGCTCCAAGAGCCGGGCGCAGACCTGCGAGTGCACAAAGGATACAAAAGACATCCTTCCTTACGCCAACATGGTCTTATTAAAGTTAAAAAAAAAAAAAAACAACATTGCTCCGTGCAATGTTGAAAAAGCACAAAGAGCTCGCAGATAATAACTCTGGAGAAGCAGACAGAGTTGAATGCTAGCAGGCCAGTGCAGCTGTGACCGAGTTGAGGTGGTGGGCGTGAGCTGGAGGTGAACATGCTGGAAGAGCTGTGTGTTGTGTGTGTGTGTGTGTGTGTGTGTGTGTGTGTGTGTGTGTGTGTGGCCTGGAGAAGAAGCAGACACGCAAAAAGCAGAACACAAGACAAGAACACTCAAGACAAAGTACTTACCATGCTCGTCACCTAAACAGAAACAGACAAGGCTTCATTGTAATCGTACACTTCACACACTGCTCCTATCAGCACACAGCACGGACATGCGCAGTCATGTTTAACAACGGCTGGTTCGTCATCATTTTAGTAAATCAACCAACCGCAGATCACCATAGGGTCCAAAAAGTCTGTCGCCTACCAAGAATTGTTCTTTTATAATTCACGAGGGCAAAAGTTTGCTCACCCCTTGATAACAACAATATAGACTCATTTGATATCCTGGGATTTTCACAAACAACAATCTCTAGAATTTACACAGAAAGCTCTAGAGTAGAGGCTGACTCTAGAGTAGAGGATGACTCATTAGCTATCAGCAAATATCCACACCGATAGTTTTTCCTGGTTGCGGGAGCGGCAGAGAAAGCACCACTGTCCACTGTCCACAGTACGAGAGCGGCCTCTAGAGGCGAATAAAAATCACTGACAGATTTTGTTGTTATTATTTGAAGTGTTTTTTGATTCATTTTGGATGTCTCTATTTTTATTTGCTATTTGAAGTGTTGCTTTTTGGTTCAGTTTGCAAGTATAACTTTAATTTACTTGAATATTTGTTAATAGCTAATATATTAATATATATTAATTTCATTTGGAAAAAAGAGTACAGTACATTTTCATGTTACAGTCAGTACTGTTTATTTTTGTAATTCAGTTCAGCATTATTTTACTGTGTGATGTTTTCATTCAGTATCGGTTTTAAAAATCTATCGGTTGATTAATCGTTTGAAACTTTAGTTATCAGTGTCGGTAAAATCCACTATTGGTCGACCTTTACTCTAGAGACTGAAAAATAAAAAACATCCGCTTAGCGGACGTTCCGCAGTGGAAATGCCTTGTTGATGGGAGAGGTCAGAGGAGAGCGGCGAGTATATATATATATATATATATATATATATATATATATATATATATATATATATATAGGAGAGTGAGTATATATATATATATATATATATATATATATATATATATATATATATATATATATATATATACACACACACACACATATATACATATATGGTTTTACTGATATTTATTGTCATAGTTACCATAATATATTAAGATATTAATAGTGCAATCTCCATGGGATTTTCCCCCCTTAATTATATATAGGATTAAATATAGGAATAATTTTCCTTCCACTTTTTGGAAGTGTCTTTGGTCTTTGTATCTACATGTTAGTGTCTTATTAAACCCTTGTTCAGCACGTGCAAGGTCAATAAGTCATGTGACAGCTGTTTTCCTGATTCCCACTGACCCTAAACTCAACTATTACATTAAACCATGTGAGAGTATGACCAGTTTTCATGCTTTAAGTTTACTTTAGTACTTCATTAGTCATCTTCATCAGGCCATGTTGTAATGCAGGGGTATCAAACACATTCTGTGTGGGCCACATCACCCCCTTGAACACCAATAACTGGCTCTGAATGTAGAATAGTACAATTCAACAGTAGCTAAAAGAAGGACTAACAGAAACTACTGTGCACTATTGGGTCCATCGCTGAGTTTTTGTGTGTGATTATTGCGACCAAAAATGCTTGAATTTCCTGCAGCTTTTTTCAAAATCTGTGATGTGAGTTGTATGTGCTTTTTTTTCCGTAAAACTACTTAAATTGATGTTTGTTGGTAAATGGAGACCTTTTAGCTGTACTCATGTTCGATGCAAGTGAACTGAAGAGGGCTTTGTTTGGCTGAATGCCTGTTGTGATGATGTCACATGACACATTTTGGCCCAAATCTGCAGAAAATCTGCAGTAATGTTAATTTCTGCAATCCCAAAATCCTGGAGGGACTGATTATTAGGCAGATTAAATGTTTTATAACTGATTAAATCTTTTTGTCTTTGCTACATACATGTCCTCAGTCTCCCATCGCTTGTCTTCAAGCTCCATCAACTTTTGTTTTTTTTCAGCAGAGTTGTAGGTCTCTACACTGGGCGATATATTTTTGGATTTGGAGTCGATTACTGAATCACACTAAAGACTGACGCATTTCTGAATCATTTTTAGACACTTGTCTGTAATACTTGCATCAAAAGCAGCGGACAGACGTCAACTTCCAGCAGAGTTTCATCACTGTGAGATGCGAAGCCATGCGCTCTATGCTATAGGTTTCTGTTCATTTTAGAAAGTGTGGTAATGGTGAATAGTAGTCACTATGTTTGAATATTTTCCTTATTTAAAGAGATAGTTTACCCGAAAATGAACATTCTGTCATCATTTACTCACCCTCATGTCGTTCCATACCCGTAAGACTGTCATTCTTCTTCGGAACACAAATGAAGATATGTTTAATGAAACCTGGGAGATTTCTGTCCTTCCGTTTACAGTCCAAGTAAACAAAGCTTTCAAGCTCCAAAAAGTTCATAAAGGCATCGTAAAAGCGATCCATGTGACTCCAGTGGTTTAATTTTATGAAGTGATATGAGATGCTTTGTGTGCGCAAAAAAACTAAAAATAAGTCTTTATTCACAAAATACCTTCACTTCCGCATAGATTTCCGGACATTCTCATGATACAACGGGACCCACAGCAGAGGAAGAGGGACGCTGTACACAAACTGAGTCACATAGCACAATCTTTGTAACAAAGATGTCTGCAGATTTGCACATAAAGGAGGACTTGCATTTTTTTTGTCCATTCCCACGGCAACACAACACATATGGTTCTTTCGTGGACGCGCATCGGCGATCTATGCAGAAGTGGAGATATTTTGTGTATAACGACTTCTTATTTTAAACCACTGGCGTCACATGGATTACTTTTACGATGCCTTTATGAACTTTTTGGAGCTTGAAATCTTTGGTTACTTGGACTGTAAACAGAGGGACAGAAATCTCCCAGGTTTCATTAAACATATCTTCATTTGTGTTCTGAAGATGAACGAAAGTCTTACGGGTTTGGAACGACACGGGGATGAGTAAATGATGGCAGAATTTTCGTTTTCGGGTAAACTATCCCTTTAAGTTCTCATGGGCCAAACGAAACGTGTTTTGGCCCACAGGCCTTGAGTTAATCTTTTGAAGGTCTCTTGACGACATTGTAAATTAGATCAGAAAAATACAAGGGGGGGATGTAAACATTTCAACACTCAACTGTATATCATGAACCTTCAATTTTTTTGGGGAAAAAAATGCTCCTTTGCTACACATTTCATACAAATCATAACATGTAGGATTCTAACAATATTTGTTAACAATGATTTTGTAACGACTAAGACCTGCTGATGAATCAGAACACTCCTCTACACATTACTCATCACTAGTTATTAGGAAATGCATGTTTCTTTCCCACAGTGATGAATGATGTAATCATGTTTAGCAGCTTTTCATAACTGATGAAACGAGAATCGTTCTTAGTAGCCGACTCTTGGCAGACACCAGACTTTTGAACCGTAGTGTAACTGAATTTAGATCAATACTGAGGTTTAACTCAAACATCATAGAACATTCAGGATCAGCCTAAAAGTCATGAGCTGAGCCATCTTAAAGGAAGATTTGCAGCTGATGATATGGGGGCTTCAGATCATTGTGGCCACCTTTCATTGCAAACTATCCCCCGAGAGCAGCGCCATAATGACCGTCATTTCACTCAACATGTCTCGGATAAAGGGACGCCGGGACGGTTTACTCTAATGCACCGGGAGCCGGCTCGAATTCTTCCCTGCTTCTAATTTGCTTTAGATGAGAGGAGACAGAAAGCCGTACAAAAGGCGCACTGCTTCTAGTCAGCAGCCGCCGGTGGCCCTGAAAGATCAGCCATTCACGGTGGAGAAACACATACACACAGAAAGACAGAGAGAGAGAGAGGCACTCATGCACACACTCATACAGGGACACAAATGAAGGGTCATTAATCCTTCTGAGTAAACTGGGAACTGTGGAAAAGTGTGCCGGGCAAAAGAGTTTGTCATCTCTTTACAGGGAGAGTCGAGAGAGAAAGAAAAGGTGGAGAAAGAGAGAGAAAGAATGACAGGGTGGAATAAAAGTCAGAAAGAAGGCTGACAAACTTCAAGGTCACCAACGTTCAAAGGTGACCCCTTAAATAACAGGTCACTTTATGATTAGATTATACATCGTACAAAAGGCTTTAAAAAAAATCAGAGGTGGCCTTTAGAGAAAAATCGGATGGGATGAAGTATGAAGGGCGTGTGTGTGCGTGTGCGTGTGTGTGTGTGTGTGATGTTGTGGGGGGGTATGGGGGAGGGGGATTTCAATAGTTTCATTAATGCAGCATGAGGTAAGCATTTGACAGCCAGGAAAAGAGGACAAAGAGAGCAAGAGCGAGAAAGAGAGAGAGAGAGTGCCCGCGAGAACCTCACGTTAAGCATGCGAATGGCTCTAATGGTCCATCTTTAGGCCCGATCTCTCCACAGAGAGTTGGGGAGGGGGGAAAAAAAAGGATGACTTCATTACAGCACAGGCAAGAAGGCGAGTGTGCACCGAAAACCCTGCCTCGGCTTGCAAAGGTCACGCCCACGAGCGTGAGGTTAAGCTTAACTGCTGACCGTCTGACTTCTGTCCTCGGCAGCTCGCGGCCAGCCCGAGCGCTCTGCCAGCATGCCTCCAACTCAACATCTCAATCTCGATGCACTCCAGAACGTTTCACACTCACATGCAAGGTCATGCATTCTATATACGCTAAGAGTCATCAGCTTTGATTTCTTTAATTATGTTTGTAAGCTATAAATATGTTCCTCGCCCCAAATTTAGATGAAAGAATAATCCAGTGTGCTGGATTCCCCCCCCCCCCCCCCCCACCCACACTGCCTGCTCTCTATTCAGGTCGGCTTTATAAGCTAATAATAAAGGCACTCGAACTATACTCGCACTACAAAGAGGTCCCAAGGGTTAGGTAGCTTCAAAGCAGATGCACTTAGTGGTCAATGAAGGCACAGCAGCATAAACAGTCATTTAAAAAAAAAAAAGAGAGAGAGATGCTAACCACCAAACGGTGTAACAGACAAAGTGTGTGTGTGAGGGAAAGAGGTAAAGAGAAGGTGGAAGAGGTGAATTATACATGCTAAAGCATGCACAGGCTGACAGGCGAAAAGCTTATAGGTTACAGGAAAACCCGGGCCAACGTACAAAACAGGAAGACGGCGTGGCAACCACAGGGCCAAAAGCAGAAAAGCGCATACCTTTAGCTTGGAATGAAACTCGCGAGATTTCCGCCGGGCAAGAACCTGAATGTGACTAGACACCTGTGGGGTCAGGGAGCGGGGGGAGGGAAGACAAAGGAAAAACACAGCCTGTAACCATAGTGATGAGAACCCCCCACCCCCGCGACGGGGGGCGGAGTCAGACCTACCTTGATGGCGGCTTGGATTTCACGAACTTTCTTTCTTGCTAAGACCTGTATGTGACTAGACACCTCCATTTTTTGAAAGAAAAACAAAAGAATACAGAAAAGTAATTACAATTTTTTTTTTTCACCGTAAGAACACTCAAGGAAGGATTTAGCAGCAGGGCTTACTAGGAAAGAGGAGAAGCGCGGCCCAAGCTCGAAGCCACCAGCAGCACCGGCTTGGCTCGCCCTCGGCTCTTAAGTGAGCTGATTAAAGAGGATGCAGGCTCCTTAAGCACATTAAGAAACAGCAGATGTGCTCAGCTGCACGCTGAATGAGAATGGGCATGTCTAGTGGCCTTTGGGGACTGAGCGCTTTACCTAGCGGCCTGTGTAGCTTGCACTTCTGCTAAGCGCTGTGTCACTGTGATTCGGGAGGTCCAGAGGAAAGGGGGGGGGGGGGGGGGGGGTTGGCATGCTAATAATGGCTGCCAATCAACACTCCAACGCCACAAAGTCACTTGCACATATCTGAGTGGTGCAAGTGCTCCTTTGACCTTTCCAATTTAATTACAACAATCACTTCAGTTAAGATGGAGCTTATGCAAATCAAATTAGGATGTAATTGTGGCCATGTTAGCACATTGTTGCAATGCTGTTACCTTGCTCTTAGCTTGAAGTACACATGAAAATGACATTTTAAACCATTAAACATAATCTACGAAGAAAAATAAGTTGTTTCATATTTGAATGCCTAAAAATGGACCTTCTCAATCAAAAGGCAAGGGTCTCTGAATTAATAAGCGATTTGAAAATGCCGTCTAAAACAGCTAGTCGGATCGTTAGCTAGCTGCTTGTAAGCTAGTTCACATCAGGTGTCACAGTATCAGGTCTTGATTTGCATTTGTATTCCAGCTATTTATTGAGTCTTAACCGAAATAGAATCAGCGGATTGCTCATCGCTACGAGAAACAAAGTTGTTCTGTGTTTTAAACCCGCCTAATACATGGCTTTGGTTTGATTTGGGTGGGGGCCGACAGAAAAGAGCGCATCTTGGAGTGTCCTGGACATGCTCCACTTGCTCCAAAGTAGCTGCGCAATGAAATGAAAATGTCACCGCTGATTTTCTTCAGTTTGGCAAAGTAGGTTCAGTGTAGTTAACTACTTTTTCTTAGTCGTTAGTAGTGTCGCTAGCTGATTCATCAAACGGCTAGCTTGGCTGTAGCTTAGCTATTTTAAATCACGAGTTTGTAGCTTAAGAAGTTACAACCCAATGTAGGGGATGTGTCTCCTCACTACTTGTTCCCTACACTAGAGAACCATGTGCACTATGTAGAACACTATTATACGTGTAACTGAACTCTATCAAGACTGAATCAATGACTACGTTTACATGGACAGCAATAATCTAATTATTCTGAATAAGACAATATTGTGTACATGTATTTCACCTACTATATAGTAAGTAAGTACGCGGTTTGGGACGCAGCCGTGCTCTCGTTTCTCGTCAAACAGTTGAGCATTGCCGTGTGTGTACGTGTCCTGTCGCACAATGCGGTGAAAACTCCCACACGACGTTAATAGTGTGATTAAGGTGTGTACATGTCTGTAATGCACGTCGATAATGTGACTAAAACAGGAATATTCCACACGTCTTAATTCCATTTGTGTTTACTTCGAGAATGACTTTAGTCGGATTAAGGTCATCAATAATCGCTGTTTACATGCTAGTTTCTTAATCAGACTATCATCTTAATCGGTTTATTGTTGTCCATGTAAACGTACTGGCTGACTAAATAGGTGTGTGGGGTGACTATTTTTTCCACTGTGAGAGAGATTTATTTCTTTCTATATGGTCTTTGAGTATGTGTGTGTGTGTGTGTGTGTGTGTGTGTGTGTTGGCCAGAGCCCCAGTTCAGCGTTGTGCCGTCATGCAGCTGGATAAAAAAAAGCCTACTGGAGGAGTCTCTGCATAGTGCTCCACTTCCAAGGTCACATCAGTCCATTTACTCCCAGCCAGGGCATGCAGCAAAGCTCCATGCTAGTGTTTGTGTGTGTGTGAAGAAAATGTTTATTTTACATCTAAATGCTATGTGAGTCTATTTATAAGGATATATAACGGTATGTGTGTTCAGTAAGTGTGTGTGTGTGTGTTGGCTGGGTACTAGAATCTGTTCCATAATCTTTTATGCAGAAGCTCAGGCAGCAGGCAGGCACGCTCACCGCTGCTTCTTACCTGCTTCCTCGTCCTCGTCTTCCCAGTGCGCAGTTTGATGTATCTGGCGATCAGCTCGTTCCGACCTGAAAGCGAAAGAACGTGAGAAGATGACATATCTGCGGCCGATCTTCACGTTCATGATCAGATTCCGGTCTCTGTGTTCAGCCTCGCTGTGTATATTCTTCATTAGGCCCAGCGCACGGGGCTGTTTTCTGTCCGCCGAGCAAACAAACACGTGTCATTTAAATGCAAACGCACGACACACATGGTATTAGCATGAAAAAAGCCGTGTGACTCTATAGCCTTTCAAATTAATCTAATTTAAGGCCAATTTCTCCAAAGCCTCACGTCGTGAAAGGAAACAGATCCCGACATTCATACTGTTACAGCC
This sequence comes from Ictalurus punctatus, assembly GCF_001660625.3. Classification (NCBI taxonomy): domain Eukaryota; kingdom Metazoa; phylum Chordata; class Actinopteri; order Siluriformes; family Ictaluridae; genus Ictalurus; species Ictalurus punctatus. The sequence continues at coordinate 23,982,601 of NC_030425.2, forward strand.
CATAATGGCAAAGGAAATATGTCCATTTAACGCAGTGCTGTTCTCGCTAAATTATAATTAAAGCATGGCTTTGTAGTGATTTCCAATTAATGGCAGCTCCAAACATTCTTCTGCCCTCGGCTCACCCCTAATTGCCCATGCGAGGCACAATGACCCCTGCTTAGCCTTTTCATATGTTAATAACATGCCGCCACCTCAAAACTATTACGCAAATTATAGGTACGGAGCCGCTCTAATTACGTGTCCAGCTGGATCCGATGGTTGCCATAGAACTGTTGTTTTCGATTTTAAATCTGGGCCAGTGTAAGATAACCAGTTTCTATAAACAGACACAGTGTGAATGTGGGGTGCAAGTTTTTATTTGAACATTAAACTATTACGCTGTTTTTGGAGCCTGTGCTGTAAATAGTCTAGATCTGGGGTCGTCAAATGGTGGACCCGGCAAAAAAAAAAAAAAGTATTTCAGCGTATCGAGTACTTGAAAAAATACTGCAGCAGAGCCGATCAATATATCAGCATCCTTAGGTGAACATGAACCAGCTCGGAACTGTAGCAGATTCTCTGTTGCGGCTAATAACGTGCATTTATCCCAATTATTTATTTACCTGAAGGCCACTCAGACCAGAGATATTAGAGACACAGAGAAAGGGAGGATTGATCATATATATGGAATATAGAGTATAGACTAGACTTCAGTACGGGAGATGCTGCTGGCTGTGCCAATGCTAGTGTGTGTGAAATGAGGGCACACACACACACACACACACACATACACGAGCAGGCTGCAGCCTCTGCCTGCTGTGCACAGGGTGAGCTCGCTGTGTTCAGGTGGGCTAGATGAAAGCCAGCAGGGCCGGGTAATGCCTCTTGAGCTTCTGCCATTACACACCTGTCGCGTGAAAAAGAAGCTCACTCTGTGTCTGTGTGTGAGTGTGGGCACTGTCCTTCGCCAGCTAAAGAACGACCACCTTTCCATCAAGTATTGACAGTCACACACTCCGCAGCTATGCTCTTTGCTTAACAAATAGCCTTCGATCAATGAGACATTAAATATTAATACAACTAACAGATCTAAAGCAGTTTAAAATGATATAAAAGCTTCTGCAAATTGTGGCATTTGGACACTATACACCTCAGGACTCATTTTCAGTGTTTATATGCTCACAAAGTCGGAATTAGCTTTCGGGTAAAGACAACCAAAATAATAATGAGAAGAAAAAAACCCCCACAAAAAACAAAAAAAAACGAAAAAAAAAACATGCCACTTAAGGCCCCACCCGACAGGTGCGCACTGCTGCCTTGCCTCAGGCCCATGTGTGTTTGAGAGCGTTTTGGATGAGTCAAAGTGTGGAGGCGGTCTTGCCTACTTCTTCGTTAAGGCTGTACCAACAGTCATGTGACCCAAGAACAAATAAACAGCATCTGGGAGATCTGCAGCTCCAGCCCGCCACCCCAGCATGCCTGCACTGTAATCTCTCCCAGATGAAGCCGGGGCCCTCGCCACTTTCAATAATTCACACACTGTGTACACATAACATGACAATAAGGCCCATTCATGCAGACGCCCCATTCCTAGATCAAAGCTCACAATCGGCCAGCTGTAAGCATGCTTACTGCTGAATAATTCATTCTTTTCACCGGCTTGGAGGGGGAAAAAAAAGCCACCGTGCTCAGCGGGACCAGGGCAGTGTGCTTTCTCTCCTATGTTTGCAGTGCAAAACAACGCTGGCACAAAGAAAAGTGCACACACACAAAAAAAAAAGAAGCAGGCCAAATTCAAGGCTTCCAAATCCCCTGCCACACAAGCTACCCCCCATGAAGTTTAGAAGGAGTAATTCTGTATGTCTTATAAGCTAATCAGCACCAGTGTTTTATTTAAGAGGAGAGTAGAGCTATTACATGTGGCCCAAGTTGCCCCTGCCCCGTGGAGATTTCTTAATAAAAGTATTAAAACGAGGCTTTTGGATGAACAAGGCATGCTCCGCAGTAATCTCTGTAACTCTGTATTAATCATGACCGCTAAACTCACTGATGTCCGAAGGAAGTTGTGTGGCAAAGTTTGATGTACTCGAAAAAAAAGGAAAAGTAAAAAAAAAGGCAAACGAGGCTGGTCCGGGTCTGACGATCTAAATTTAGATCGAAGGTTTTTAATCCTGTTCAAATTTGGGTAGACATCCTGACGTTAGTCCCTATTGCTTCCACATGTACTTTTTTACAAACTCCACCGCCTTGTTCCTTGTTATTATTACATGCTTTCCAGGAACTTGTCAGGGGAAAAGAAATGTAGCTGCTTTCATCTGTGTATTTCATTTGTAACGTACATATTAGCATCAGCCTCACTAATAAGACAGATTTAGCAGTCAGCTAGTTGTATCTCTACACAGCACCTCCTACTAGAAGTGACAGTGTGGACTGTCCAACTCCTGACCAAACCAACTCCTATTGAGATCCATCAGGTGGGGAATTGGAATAGGACGTCAGCCTGTAAAGGAGATCCCGTCACTTAAAACAGCAGGGGAAGGATTAGGTATTTATGAGGTTACCGCAAAGATTCGAGTCGAGCTTTTGGGAGAGAGTGAAAGTGTTTTCTCCACCCTCTTTGGTAAGGGGAAAAACTTGTTGTATGTGAATAAGTCATGGAGGTCCAGAGACATATCAATAGCCCTCAAACGGCAGTGGCCCACAATGGAGCCTTGAGACACCCCCACCACCCAGATTGGCCTCCAGCAGCTGACTTCTCTTTCTAGTAGAAATATAGCTTGAGCCCCTCTCCGAGGCTGCTGGACTGCCTCCCTTTCCCTACTCCCTGCGGAGGGGCTTTCAGGACACCCTCCATAGTGGAGAGACTCCCTTAGCCTTTACCCTTCATATGCAGAGAAAGAAAACCTCAAAGCTTTCTGTGCTTGCATCGGAGGTGGTTTTAAATCCAGCCGCCAGGCAGGCAGAGGCCCTTCCTCGAAACTAGGCGGAGCACTGATTATCTGCACGGTTTGAAGCTGAGATGTGGAAGTCAGCTGAGTGGGGGGATAGCTAACTGCTTTTATTGAAAAGTTCCCCCTCTTTCCCTTTATCCCTCCCTGCCTCCCTGCTTGCCTCTGTCCAGACCCTCCTTCAATCAGTAGGGTTTACACAGCTGCTCGGTCTGCAAAGCTACCCTTGACTACCCCCATCGCAGCTCTTCTAACCTCCACCCCCTGCTGCTTGCAGTGCAGGCCAGTGTGATTTACAACATATTCACTTTCCAGTGGCACTTTCTGACCATGTTCCATCACACTCCTTTCATTTAGGGGGGGGATTTCAACTGCCCTGCTTTTAATTCACTCCTCAGTGAGTTATTTCCTCTGGGTTTTTTTTTATTTATTATTATTACTTCTTTCTCAGGGTTGCCCAAACAGACCAACTGGCACAGTGCGAGCAGTTTTTGAACTTTTATTTCAAAGCATAAATTTGTAATCTTAATTAATGTGTCTAGACTCGCCCACTATTTGAGGTCTGCTCCGAGAGCCTGAGTCTTAAACTGAAGTGCTACTAAATGAGCAAATCATTACAGTAAATAAAAGAGAAAACGTGTTATATTGTGCACTTCATAATCATCATCACGCCAGTTAAAAGGACTGCTGTTCAAACTCCAGATTTGTGTTTTGGGAATGAATCAGTGGTAAAGAAGATCTACAGACTTGTCCCCTGGATTAAGCAACACGTGGCATACCCCTCCTTTTTTCCTCCCAGAAGCCATAGTCCTCTTCACCATTGCCAACGCTAATATCCGTCTTCCTCTTAAAGAGGATGAAGGAAAACTGCCATTGATTCTGCACCCAGGGGAGGTGGGGGGTGGGGGGTGGCCACAAATACGGTCCCATCTTACTCCCTGCCATCACAGCAAAGCAGAGATGATTTAATCAGAGAAAGACTTCAGCAATAAACAGCATCTTCATTTACTTACCACATATTCAAGTATTTTTGTAGCATTATTTGATTGCTAATAACATTGCTCTGTAACCTTATTTTGCAAAGCACTTATTTCCTGTAGCAGCCCTTTTGGTTTAACAGGCAAGACCGTGCTCACATCTGGTCCAGCGATGATGTCAGTGCATGCTGGATTGTGCTAACACAGGGTGAGATTCAGCCAGCAGCACTTGCACACATGCAAGACATCTCTTCATGTGGCTTTTTTTTCCCCTTGCACAGCACTCTGGGACACAAGAGGTAGTTTTTCAAAGCGTGCAGAGCTCTGGTTGATCTCAGCACCACATCCAAATCTGTCGTTTATTCTCATTAGGTTGTAACTTGGTAAGTGTTACTTGTGACAGAGGAACCACGATCACAATTTTGCCTGTACTTAACCTTAATTAGCCCCCATGAAAACTCAACATGCCCACTGGATATAAACTAAGCGTAATTATCTGGGACAATGATGTAGACCATGGGCAGTTTTTGTGTGTGTGTGTGTGTGTGTGTGTGTGTGTGTGTGTGTGTGTGTGTTCAGACGATCTCTCAGTGAAATGTGTGCATTAATGGAAAAAGAGTTGTCAAGGTTGCACTTACTTGGTAGTTTGTAAAATAGGACATTACATTAATTGTCTAGAATGTACGTGTACTGTGAATCCAGACACGTTAGTGCAGGAACATTAAGTCGGTTCGGTTTGTTCACAAAGAAAGCAGTAGAGACGGCTGTCCTGTTCCTGTCCTGTGGGGTATCAAACCCAGACAATACCCCTGCTATCCTGTCATGCGTGATAGATGACTCAAGGGTCTTGGGCTTCCATTAGCATTAGAATGGACTAAACCAACAATATGGAGGCATTCAGGCAACCTCCAGACTCCAAGGGTCATTGGCAGGGTTTGGAAGCCAGAGTGTGTTGGTGTGTGTTTGAAAGTGGATACCAAGCCTTTTACTCCTGTGAACAACAGCGTTCTAGGAAACACTACTAGTGAGGATGAGAGGCCATTTAGAAAGAAAACAAAGGAAAGTACTTGTGTCTTGGAAGCTGAACGGAAAAGAGATCTGACATTATATGATGGATGTCTTCAAGTTTCCAAACGAAATATCATATCGAAGACCAGAAAAGTATCCAGGAATCTCCTCCACAAAACCTTTTAGCAACATGTTGCAACTGTTGTGTCATTCACTTAATTTATTTCAAAGCCTGTGCACTTTAAATAAGTCCCACATTTGACCCACATTTATAAAGCTTTTTAGAATAAAAAGAACTAAACCAATCAACTCAGCGTGACTTGGAAAGCCAAACCAGGGGTAAAGAGCTCTTGTTCAGAGATGTATGGTAAATTTGACCTCTTGAATAAGTATGGCTTAAGAGGTTTGTAGGTTAGCGTGTGCTGATCTCAGTCATAATTAGGGGAAGGGGAACAAGAGCTCAGTGCGCCCGACCAATGAGATCCATTTAGAAACGGCACTGGATAACAGCTGCTGAGCCCAACATCTGACTCCTGCCAACCAGCTGCTGATCATGACTAGCTTAAACACCCAAACAGTGGGGCCCCAGCCTTTAGAGATGACCAAGTCTGAGAAAGGCTTCAAGGTTAAAGTCACCACGCCCAGTGCTGTGGCAGTCACACCCACACCACCCTTTCTTTTTGGGTCACAATGCTACACTCCCTGTCACCCCTGCCTTTACAAGCTCAAGGTTCAAGCCTATATGTTTTACAAATTGACCCTATATGTTTTGCAAAGTGAACTGTGGGCCTGTTGGGAGTCCTCGGTCTACTCAGGCTGTGGCCCCGATGCCATCTGCTGCTTGCTGTGTAGAACAATGTCTCTCATACACACTCGGTGTGCTCTTCTAACCATAATTTGTCTCTTATTAACGCATGGCCAGTGCTGTCTTTTCCTGGATAGAGTGGAACCATAAACAGGGCTTTTTCTGTAAATAACACTTAACTTGTTTGGTTTTTTTTTTCTGAAATTCCCACAGCTATTCCTAAAAGCATCTTAATTATTCCACAGAAACGCTTATCAAAAAGACAAACATCAATAGCCTATACTTACATATTCTGCTGCGTTTTGTCTCCAAAGTGCCCTGGGGAAAATGAATAATTTTAGACTAAAGGTAAAGCTACATGGAACAAAATCTAACTTGTGAATCTTGAAACTAGACTGATTCAGCACAGCTCACCTTTAATCCAATGGCCAACAAAGGATTAATTCTTGGCCAATCATCAATCAAAAGCAAGACGTTCTTTGAAAAACACCTCAAAGAAGAAAAAAAAAAAAAAAAAAAAAAAAAGGGTACTACAATTCAATACAACCACACATCAACCAAAAGCTGGTGAGAAATTACAACACAATTTCCTCTGATTCTCAGTAGAGAGCGATTATAGGAAGCGAATTCTAAAAGCTCGCAACTGTGGTCTAGAGCTAGCAGAGATCAGGAAGTACTACATGCCAGAAAGAAACCACTAGTGTTTCACATCCCACCATCACACCTGCTGACTATATATACCACTCAATCCCTGTCACCCTAAAATGCTGCTCTTGTGCAGCAAATAAAAGCATGGTATGCAAGCCGGATCTGCAAGTATTCACGGTTAACAGAGCGATGAGGCAGCAAACTGTGAGCTTTCTTTCAGTCACATGACCTCCTGATAAAGGTCAGAGAGCAGTAACTTATGAGATAACTTACTATAAAATAAAGTCGAGTGTCAGTGTTAGATTTAAGACTTAATAATAGATCATCCGTCTTATGAGTCACACTTGACTGCAGATCATTTCAATTCTCTATTAAAAGACACTTAAGTGTAATGAATACCCTTTTAAAATCAATACAAAGTTTCCAAACACAAAAATGGAATCGATACTTAACTCCCGGTGACCCGGGTTAGCGCTAAAAGCCTGAATTATGAACGTTCAGACGGACGAAGAGTGTCGGGAGGCTGGGGATTAATGACTCGCATCCATTGTGCAAACAGACAAGCCAACGGCAGAAATCCGCAGGTGCTCACCCCAAGCCTTCTCAAGACAGAGAGGATTACATTAGACGACCTCTCATAAATCCCCAGAGCGCGGCCGCAGGTGGGGAGGGGATTCGAGTCGACTCGGCCATGTTTGTCCTCTCTCACTCCACTCCTCAGTGTTTGTCAGCAAAGCAGAAGCCACTCCAACCTTACTGAATCTGCACAAGCTCCCAGAAGGCCAATTAATGCAGCCAGTCCTCCACGGCCTTGCTCTATCAATTAGGAGGCGCAATCATCACATACATTACTGTTGATGCAGGTCTGGTCAGGAGGCTCTTTCAGAACAGAGAGAGAGAGAGAGAGAGAGAAAGAGAGAGAAAGGGAGAGAGAGAGAGAGAGAGGGAGAAAGAGAGAGAGAGAGAGAGAGAGAGAAGGGGAAATGCAAGGCAGTAACGAGGAGTCCCGAGAGGACCGAAGAAACGGAGGAACTCAAGTCCTGCTGATGTGTGAACACGCCACCGACTAGCACCTCCCAGCACGCACACAGTCAGACGCAGGGTTAAATCAATATTTTCAATCTCTCAGGATCAATCCTGCATCTGAACATGAAGAGAAACCTGTTAGCAGTCACCAATATGTGTAAATGAAAAGCCAAACTTCATGACCCTGATGCATCACACACACACTCACACTCACACACATACACACACACACACACACACACACACCCCATGTCGCACACCCTTCAATTCCCACTTTGGGTCTTCATGCTCTGGGCCTCAATCAATGTCAAACTCCCTCAGCGAGTTTCACAGCTGCAAATTGCATGGGAATTTCTCTCTTTTTTTCTCTGCTCTGACTTTAACATTCCAAATCAAATCCTACACCTGGTAAAATTCTCAAGATTACCTCTCACTTAGTGCATTTAGTGGTTTAACGTTCGGCAATTAAGAGGCAAAAAATAACGGGCAGGTCAAATGATCCAGAATCAGAATGGTCCATTTATTTCAGTAGACTGTGTCTTTAAATGGTACAAAAACGGCACCCTGTTATACACACACAAATGCAGCCAATCGGAGCAGTGCAACCTGAAACCAGTCGCTGAACACGCTCACTCCGTGGTCTCTCAAACCCAAAGCAACGTTCCTTCAAACGTTGTACAAAAGACAAATGTCTTGAACATCCATGGTCTTTGGTTTCTTAAGCTTTTCGCAAATTGCTATGGTGATTAGAGTTGAAAATAAAAAAAATTTAACTATAGACTACAGGGAACATGGACAGAACAGAGTGTCGATCTAAACAATGTCACTGCTGATAAAAGAACACCCTAAAACACGTTAAATATGTTGATAAAGAATATATTTGATGTGCTCAGCAATTATGCTGCTAATTAGTTTGTTTTCTTGCTGTATTGGAGTTTCAGCAGTTGTCACAGGGTGGACATTGCTAGCACGGTTACAATAGCATTTAATAGGAGTCAGTGACCTCAAACATAAGGGATAACGCTCAGATTTTGCCGTTAGCTCCTAAAAACAAAAGAGCAACGGCTTCTTTTCTTTCAATGTCATATTAACGAGAAATCCAGAGGACAAGCAGGGGAGATTTCGTTGCAAATGCAAAGTTCCAGCGTGCAAATACAGCGATACGACACAGTAAGACGCAAGTAAATCACCGCGGAGACTCGGCTCGGCTGGTTAGCGGTCTATGAGATAACGAGTACGATGGCGTTCGTTAGCATGACAGTTGAAGCTTTGGGAGCTAATCTGTTTGAGCAGAGTGTACAGATGAGGAGGTGAGAGAGCTGGACAGGCTAACGGAGTTAAGCACTGCTGCATCACTCTCTTTAGGCAGAGATGAAGTGAGGGCTAAGTGGCACTGGCACCACTATCGACGGGCATTGTGGTTATTGTGGGAAACGATTAACCAAAGTCAAAATAGACCGACATGTTGAAAAAAGGCAACCCTTTCATTACAAAATAAATCTCGGACACAGCTGATCACGTGTTCATTAAGAAAATGAATATGCAAGTCGTTCAGGCTGGATTTTCCTTTAAGTTTCACTGGTAGGTCTATGTGGTTCTTGTACTCTGGCCATTTACTTGATAACGAGAAAAGATTAAAGTACAAATGTTTTACGTTCCTAGATAGATTCGAAAGTTCTCTTTATCTTCTGTAGCGTTTGCCGAGTTTACGTGATAAGTGCGTGCAGTTTTGCTAATAGAGCAATACGAGATTCCCCAGCACATTCCATACTGATGAACCCGTGTGAAGTTTGAAGCCGCAGATTGCTTGCAAAGCAAAAAGCCAGACAACGGTCTTCTGGGAGTGAAAAAAAAAAGCAAGCCTTATTTTTTCTTGCTCTGGAATTCATTAGGAAACTAAATCTCAGATGGTTGCATTTTTTTTTTACCCATGTGAAAGGCTAAAAAAGAGACAAAGTTTTTCAGCGCTGTAGCTTAGAAACATCTTTTGAGAAAAGGGTTGTCAATAAGATTACATCTCGCAGTGTAACCAAACAGCAGACACGAACGCCTTGGGCATTTGGTTTAAGGTGGGCGGTCAAGCATGGGATGGGTCGGCTAACCTGAAGCACGTGCTTTCACCTGGTCGGTCCAAACACAACTCGTTTTAAAAGGATATCGCTGGATAATAAAATAAATCTACAACGTCGTGGCAAAAATTCTATTACAATAACCGAGTTGAAGGTTGATTATTTGGCTTTCAAATCCTGTAATGTGCTAATTTCACGTATAGTTTAACAAATATTGCGGCCGAATTTTGAAAACATATTTCTAACTGTGCTTCTGAAGCATAACCAAATGGAATATCCGCAGCCGCAAAAACGAGAGCTTGGCAGTTTTCAAACCTTCGGGGCTTTGAAGCAATAAATTACACAGAACAGATCTAATCACCGGAATCAGCAGAAGGCCAAAGAAAATAAAACAGCAGTTCTTTTTAAAAAGACAAGTTACCATTTCAAATAACCAAGGTGCCTGTTATAAAGGTATAGTGGTTAAATTAATTGGTCTGCACCATAAAAACCAGAAGAAATAAAAGAATGGAAGTGTGACTAGCACCTGGGGTGAGTTTTCAGATGAGACCATATGGTTTTTTTTTTTTTACTGCCATCTTTGCCTGCCTCAAGTGTCAAATGGACAAATCCTCGCCAGGAGAAAACTACTGGTGCTGATTAACTCCAACACCATAATACTGGATTTTGGTTAAGTGGTTAAACTTGGATACTAATAAAATAGTCATGACAATACAATCATGAAGAAAAAGTGGTGACTGACTAAAGACAAATTAATACTACGGGACAATACAAGATAAATCAAGTTCAAGGTCTCTACAAATATTTCAACATAACGACGACACTGTGAAAGAATTGCGACTGGATGCAGATGCAAATTCCCTCTGCTTTCGTGAACGAATAAGACTCTGTACCAAGGACATATCCACCTGTCGCCGTTAAAAAAAAAAAAAAAACACCATGTCTTCAGCTATATTAATCAAACCCATTGCCTGCACTCAGTAACTCATCTTCACATGATGAAGAGTAATCACAGTGTAATTGAAAACGTGTCTTTCCCAGGTGTAAAAACTACAGAGCTGCTAGCAAGCCACAATGGCGTGCCGATAAAAGCGAGGGACTGTATAGGAGGTGCGTGTGTGCGTCTATGTGTGAGTGTGTATGAGGCTGAAGTTCTCCAGACTCCATTCGCAGAGTGAATGCAGGTAGCAGAGGGAGCCTGAGCGGATCCCAGAATTCCTCATTATCCTCGCTGCGGGTGGCCGGGTTTGCGGCAGCGGTCCACGGGGGAGGCCAGGCTCGCTTATTACGCTTAACTGAGCCACAGCAGCTCTGCAAACCAAGTGCCACTTAGTGCCCGTCGGAGATGGCCGCCTGGCCCTGATGAGATGACTGAGTGTGCGGCGTGTCAGTAGCAGGGCAAAAACAAATGCCTCATCAAAGCGGCACGATCAGGTCCGGTCTGCGCTTAGCTATTATGCACGGACCTTCATCCTGAAGCAAAATATCTTACAGCTTTGGGTCGCGGTCGAAAAATAGCACGATATGATTAACGCTCGCCACCTCCTAAGCAAACAGATGCACTGTAAAAGACTGCTCGGGTGGCCAGGGCCTGATAGCAGCCGCTAAAAGCACCCAGTTCCTGAAACAGATGGTCCTTTCACACATAATAATCATAACAGCCTGCATGTGCTCCTGAGCATCATCCAAAACATACTGTGATATTTAGACTGCTTTAAGGAAGTAGACTCGGCAAAGCTGGTTGGAGGCTGTGTGTAATTTCAGCAATGCTTTAAGATTATAACTTGTTACACTGTATAGGATGATCGGTATAACATCCATAACAAACTACACAATAATATGTTCTTCATGCCAGATTATACAGTGAAGATCCTCTAATGGTAAACCTGTGATTAAAGAAAATCACTATGTTCTGCTAACGTCATTAATCAGTGCAATCCTGGCTCGTGCAGAAAACCAGCTCGGATAAACCGAAACGTTCGTCACAAACAAGTGAGCTTGAGGTAATAAGGATTTTCTTGTCCATTCTCATGTTTTGTTTACGTTTTGCTATGACCACGAATGTGTCTGTCCCCAATCCCACGAATTTCTCGTAATCAAATGCAGTATTCTTATTGGTTTTAAGACTAGCATCGGTCACGCTCAGGGTTTTTTAAAAAAATTGTTGACACAGCTAAGACATCCTGAGATTGACGACCTCAACTCACAACCGAAGAATTCTTTTATGTGTGTGTGTTGTTTTTTTTTGCTATGTAAGTCGTACAGTGTAAACCTGGCTTAAAGAATCGAAATGTGAGACGTTCTTGTAGAATTCACAAATTTACCAAGATACTTGATAAAAACTTCGAGCCACATTAGAGAGAGAGCAGCTTACGGGGTGCATTATTCAAAGCAATTTGACACAAGGCGCTCCCGCACACACAATAACCTCCATTAAATACATTTTCTCTGATCTCGGTGTCCCATTTTGCTTTTCTTGTCATGTTTCACATCTGGCCATGTGTGCAGTGATGTACTCCAGAGGGTATGTAATTGCCTGCGGCCAGGCTGAATGGAGGCTTGCAAAGCAGGTGAATTATGTAAGTGCTAGGTCTTCGGCTCTCGCTGCTGAGGATTCTCGTCTTTTTCTTCCTTCTTCCCCCCCCGTGCTTCTCCCTCAACAAAGCAGCGGTTGTGATGTTTTTTTGCCGCTGTCACAATTAACCTCAGAGGCTGGGCAGGGAGCCAGCGGCAAGCCCTTCAGGTAAACAGTACGATAAGCTTAGCTGCAAAAAAAAATTAGACATTGTTTTGAAGCGAGAGGCAGTTGCTATAGTAACTGTTGCTAATTAACTGCATTCAGCCAGGGGAACAAAGGGCTTAAAGGCACTCAGGACAGCAGAGTGCACATGTTCAATCCCTCTCTTTCTGTTGCTCGAATACCTGTGTCTCTCCCTTATTCTGCCCCCGCCCCTTAACGCGTGCTGGGAGAAGTGCACGAGCTGGCCTATCAAAGGCGGACACCGATTGAGGTCCTCCCTAAAACGGAAGGAAAAAAAAAAACGATCACGGCGTCCCGGGGCCAATCAACGTGCTTCATCAGCATCGAGGGCCACTTGAAGTGGATCTCATCAGCTCCGGTGGTATTCTGGAGAGACGGCCCAGGAAACAGCATTTCAATAAAGCAAAGACAAGAATGGAGACCATTTAAAATGATAATACTGAAGACCACCAATTTAACTCCATACGGAAATGTGCATGTGTATGTGTATGTCTATGTCTGATTAACCCCAAATAAAGACCAGCTGTTTCTGAAGGATTTTCTTGACATCTCATTGGTTTCATCTGATTGCTGAAGCCCTGGTCCACAAAGAGCTAACAAAGCCTGTACAGAATCTCACTTGTTGAAAGGTATCAATCAGGAGAGGGGTACAAAAGAATTTCCAAAACATTAGAAATACCATGGAACACTGTGAAGGCCATCATCAACAAGTGGAGAAAATGGTGTACCACAGTGGCATCACCGAGAACAGGATGTCCCTCCAAAATTTACAGAAGGACAAAAGACAAAAAATGTACCAGGGAGGCTGCCAACGGACCAACGGCAACATTAAAGGAGCTGCAGGAATATCTGTCAAGTACTGCTTACTCTCTGCATGTGACAACAATCTCTTGGATTCTTCACATGTCTGGGCTATGGGGTAAGGTGGCTAGACAGAAGCCCTTTCTCACAAAAACATCCAAGTTCAACCCAATCACCCCAAACCATGTGGCAAAATGTGTTATGGTCTGATGAGACCAATTCCAAATGGTATAACAATCCCATAATTCCAAAGGGTATGCTGGACCAAAAGAACACCATACCCACGGTGAAGCGTGGTGGTGGCAGCATCATACTTTAAGGCTGTTTTTCTTCAGCCAGAACTGGGGCTTTTATCAAGATAGAGGGAATCATTAATAGCTACAAATACCAGTCGCTTTTAATGCAAAACCTTCAGGTGTCTGCTAGTAAGCGGAAGATGTAAAGGAATTTCACCTTTCAGTACGACAATGACCCAAAGCATACATCCAAATCAACAAAGGAATAGCTTAATCAAAAGAAGATTAATGTTTTTGAATGGCCAAACCAGAGCTCAGACCTGAATCCAATTAAAAACCTGTGGGGTGACCTGAAGCAGGCTGTGCACAGGACATGCCCTTACAATTTGACGGATCTAGAATGTTTTTGCAAGAAAGAGTGGGAAAGTATTGCCAAGTCTAGATGTGTCTGATAGTGTCTTACCCAAAAAGACTTAGTGATGTAATAAAATCAAAAGGTGCTTCAAGAAAGTATTAGTTTAGGGGAGTGCATATGCTTATGCAACAACACCTGCTCAGCCCCCCCACCCCCACCCCCCAAACAATGTTTCTGATCATAGTGGTAGTGTTCGATTAAAAGCAAACAGTGCCAGTTTAGGCCACATCCATTTCAGGGTTGAAGATACGTACATTTGGAGCACTAAACAGATCAAACTAATGCCATTGCTTAACACCTCTAACGCATAGCACGTACTATGACCCTCGTTCTCTTACTCTTGGAAAACTGTTTAAAACAATAATGCAACACGGATGAAGTATAACTCCAGAAGAATGAAATGAAGAGAGTCCTCATTATAGGTCTGACTGCAAAGGTAGAGCAGCAGTGAAACTAATGATTGAGAAGGAATGTGGGGTCATGAAATGAAGTGTGTCACCTTTAACTAATTTAGGCTATAAATCACACAATGAATATCACAAGATGTCTGCAGTCAGGCATTACAACAAATAACAGAACTCCGGATTGTTTTGTTTTTGAATTTAAACCTAATTGTGCACCTTTTACTTGCTGAAAAAAAAAGTACTAAAACTGTTATTAGAAAACTACTTACACCTTTCTAGAAAAGAGAACAATCTAGAACAGGCTAATGCCTGTAATATTCTACACAATCAATACACTGTTGAAAATGTTTGCTTAATATGATTAACCTCATCTAAACAGCTAATATACATGTCCTCCTGCCGTCCTATATACTCTGCAATCACTCAGTACGTTTACATGGACAACAATAATCCGATATTAACCCGATTAAGACGATAGTCTGATTAAGAAACTAGCATGTAAACAGTGATTACTGATGACCTTAATCCGGTTAAAGTCGTAATCGAAGTAAACACAAATGGAATTAAGACGTGTGGAGTACTCGTGTTTTAGTCGCATCATCGACGTGCATTACAGACATGTACACACCTTAATCACACTATTAACGTCGTGTGAGAGTTTTCACCACATTGTGCGACAGGACACGATCACACACAGCAGCGCTCAACCGTTTGACGAGAAACAAGAGAGCACGGCTGCGTCCCAAACCGCGTACTTACCTACTATATAGTAGGCACTATACATGTATTTCGGCTACTATATAGTAGGTAAGTACGAGGTTTCGGACGCAGCCCAGTCGTCTATTTGCACGTATAGCATGACAAATAATTAACTGCACTTAAAGTTTTCGTAAAATTAAACATGAAACACCCAAAACTGTATACGGTTCCATAATGAAGACCAACTGTATGTCGATACGTGAAATTCTGGAGGGAACGTCGGACGGTGTGGTGCGGTGACGTAATGACGCTTGCCGTTAATCGCTCTATGTTCTATAACATGTAACGCGTTAACATGAAAGAAGTATTCTAAAAGCGACTCATGTAAACACCTTAATCACAATATTGTCTTACTCAGAATAAGGTCAATAATTAGATTACTGCTGTCCGTGTAAACGTAGTTACTGTCATTTACTAACGTAGCTAGTCTGGCAGATAACTAGCTTGCCTCTGTCAAATGGAATTTCAGTATTTCTTAAAATTTCATTGTTATATTCTCAGTTATTTATTTAATAACAGCCAATTCCGCCAGAATGCACATATCGACTAATACAATTTGCTCATCGCTTCACAGTTAGCTAGCTAGCTTAGCACACAGATGCTGCAGCCAAAAGGTTGAGCTAATCTCAACTTGTGGAGATTACTCAGTGACCAAGAGTTCAAATGTCACACACAACAAACACATTTGTAAGGTAGCACAGACAAAGTCTTCTTATAATGTATGTTTAGCAGAACTGACCATCCAAAAGGAGCTAGCCGCTTAATTAGCATAGTTTGGAGTGCAGACGTGCTTAACCTCGATAATATCAGTACTAACCTGTTGATCGAGAGCAATTCAGTGATTTTCCTTTATTTAAATGGAAGAAAGAAAGGGAAAAGATGTTCCATTCGGTTCCCGGTTAAATGTTAGCGCTTTGTGTGAAACTTTGTGTAGCATACGGAAGCACTGCTCTTTATGCGAAGACTCTTCACGAGCTGTATGTTTTCTTTTCAAAGTGGTTTCTGTGAAGACTAGCCATTTTTTTGGTTACGGAAATTAATATTGAATTCTAAATATGAATGAATTAATAAATGTTTCAACCCACAAGCTCTTTACAGTTTATGCAGCAGCTCTGATGTAGGAATGACATTGACTTGCACAATACAGGTGTTGACTCATTCTGTGATTTGCACCCATAAAATATATTAACAAATTTCGGATTTTTAATTTGCCCGGCCTCCCCGCTGACAGACGGCCCTGCTTGTTCTGACAGTTGTAACGGCCCTTGTTAATGCTTGAGCGAGTGCATGGGTCACAGTTCACGGTGCGATGGTTTTGGCACTAGGAGCCCGGCGACAGCTGCATGGCTGAAAGATGAGCCCGGCCCCTACAAAGAGCGCCGAGTCGCAATCTGCCACCTTCAGCTCTCCGCCGTTCCCGCCAAACTAGTTTCGGCAGTGAAAGAATGGCACAGTGCCGGAAACAAATACAACGCCCACACTCTGCCATTCAGACCTGCCCTCTCTGACCCTATATCTCAACCTCATCGCTGCAAAAATAACAAAGCGACAAACAAACACACCTCTGCTTTCTGGTCGTTCTTTTTCCCTACACACAAACTTATAGCACTGCGTCAACTGCTTTCCTCCCGATTCACACTGATATGGAGGTTTTCCGGTCGTTCTGAATGTCTGTCACTAGGAAGGCGGTCGTGACGGAAAGGCCGTTGAGTGCACATGCAACCAGACACTCTGAACATCTGGCACAGCTGACCTCCGCTCAATCCTAATGGGTCACAGCGAATCGGGACCAGCACACAACCTTCACAAACGCATAGACAACACACTTAAAATAGCACCATGACAACTTAACACAACACCGTGTTACATATCACCCTCATTACCGCTTCATTTATTACAATTAATACTTCTTAATAAAAACAATCCTCGGAAATATTTCGGACTAATACGTGCATATAACTAATTGTATCCTATTATTTAGATATAATTGTTATTTATTTACCTAAAATACATTTATGAATATTTACATTTTACACTCTTATGTATTTTGTGTCTAGCGTCCGGTGGCATAGTATCCTCTAATTAACTAATCTATTTATTTATTTCTTTGTTTATTTATACATTCATTTATTTTTTTCATGTTATGTTTTTGAATATTAGTTAATTAGTATTTTATGTATTACATTTTTCTTTTCTAATTTATTTTGTGTCTAGCATGTGGTGGCATAGAAACCTCTTCTTTTTATTTATTTATATATATATATATATATATATTTTTTTTAAATATATCTCTAAATCAGTGAGCACTGGCGGCTCTTGTACTTGCTGTTAATCATTTAAAACTCGCCAGGCCAAGCCATTTGTCATGCTTTAATCCGAGGCAGAGGGAGAGAGTGTGAGTGAGTTTCTCTGGCACTCCTGGTGTACAAGGAGAAGGAGGAGGGGCTGCAGTGTGTGTGTGTGTGTGTGTGTGTGTGTGTGTGTGTGTGTGTGTGTGTGTGTGTGCGCGCTGAAAACCTCTTTGTAGCGGCAGCTGAGAGCCATCGCTGCGACTCCTAAACATTACATTTCATTTGGCCGGAGAGGTCACATGACAGCTGCAAAGGACGCCCCCCCTCCCAGGGCCTTCAGCTTTCACTTGATACTGACAGGCAGCGAGAGACTACGCAAGAAAATATGCCCTCTTTCCATGACATCACCCAGCCAGGGTTTTTGTAATAAAAAGGGGGGGGTGAAGGTTTTGGGGTGGGGTGGGCGGGGGGTTTGTGGCACAGCTGGTGGCAGCCGTGGTGCCATCTGCTCCTGACTAATAGTTCATGCTGCTTTACTTATAGACTCCGAGCTCTCCACAACAGCCAGCAAATAAATACTACTGCTGAGGTCCGCAGAGGCCAGACGGGCTAACACATTAATTTGCTGACTGACGATTAGTCTCATTCTTCCTCCAATCGCTGTGGACGTTATCGCTGTAACGAATCAGTCCTGAGCTCTATTTAAGCGATTAGAAAAATAGAGTCCTGAGCTCTAGTATTCTGATCGTTCTTTTTTTTTCAAAGTACTCTAAGCCGGACATCTAACCGTTCCGCCACTCGTCCTGAGGCTCGCCTGATCTAAACCGAGGTCTTCGAGGGCCAGGCCGCTAGCATTAATTCACTGGCTGAATTATTCTCATATACATCGTTCACTCGTTTGTCCTTCCGTTTAATTCCTCACAGCCCAACATCCCCTATTGGACTAATCGTGGTGCCCAGCAGGGTGGAGGTTACCTGGTGGGTCCATGTCACATGAACTCTATTGGACTAATTTAATTTGGAAAATTTCAAAGCACCTGTCCAGTGGGCTGTGATCTCTCTAGTGCGGAATCATTCATTAGCTTATTGGCCGAAACATCATCGTCTTGGCTTAATCTGTTCGCTACTGTAATATGGCTGTAAAGGTCATTTCAGGGGTGGACAAATTGCACACTGGGCAAAATGGAAGCTCCAATGAGCTGCCCAGCCCCATGTTTTGGTTGCCCAAAAACTACTGACTAGGCTAGACTATATGTAATAAAGTATGGCAAGCTAGTTAGCTAGTTAAGTCCAGATACAACGACATTAATGAGTATAAATTACCACAAACATAGTGACTCGGCCATAGCTATTATCCTTTTCTAAGAAAGTGTCTGAGGTAGCATGACAAAAAAGTCAGCAAGTCACTGATCAATGTTTAACCACGAGCTGACCGAGTTATATGACCGTTTTTTTGCTCAACCCATATCCACACCTTAATCAGTTTCTGGGTCAACTTGTGGGTCAAGTCGATCCAGTCTAAACACCCCTCAGCAAAATGTGCAATTTTCCTTTTTTTTTTTTTTTTTTTTTTACATAAACAGACCAAAGAAGTCTACTAAAGTTCCTATTTTAGACGTGTTTTGCGTTGAATACTTTGAAAAACGGAAGCAGAGGTCTTACCATACATCTTGCCTTCATCGGAGAGGATGATCTTGCGACGGCCACAGGGTGGGTAGATAGCAAGCGCCTCCTGGAAGCTCTGCTCGATGTCAGGGCTCCACACACCCTCGGCGTCATTGTCCATGGGCTTCTCGGCAGAGTCGCTCATCCTCTCCATGTCCTCGGCAGGACTTTCGCTGCCGCTCCAGCTGCTGGGATCAATTGTGGCGGTTGGGACCTCCAAGCCGAAGCCTGGAGCACGCTAGGGCGAGACCTGGTGGAAAACGAAAACAAACGTGGTGGTCAGAGATGCAGTCGCTGTGTGCAGTACCTGAAATACACCAATAACAAAACGTCCTGACGTGTTCTACTCGTCTTATACCGCAGCAATTGGCCAATGTTGTTTTTTTTTCTGTTTCATCTGTTCACAGTTATATTTAATCGTGCCTTCTCTCTGATGAAGTCGGTTATAACAATTAAACAGTTCTTCCCTCACCAGGATCTTTTTTCCTCTCTCGTGAAGAGACCGCAAATCACTAAACCGCCTGTCCCGTTGTGGGATAAACGGCAATATTCGACATCCACAATATTCAAATAATGGTAGAATAGTAGAAAGAGTAAAATAATAGTAGATGAAGGATCCTCAGTTGAGTTGGACCAGGTGTCTGAGTAGGAAGAGCACCTGGCCCTCCAGTACAAGAAACTGTTGAACTGTGACACTTGAAAATACCACCATTACCCCCGGTGTCTTACTTGTGAAGAGGCTATCCATGTAGCCAGCGTTTGTAGGCGGCTCTTGCATCCTTCAGTCAAACAATGCTCCATTTGAAAGGGAATTTAAGGGGAGCAGATTTTAAGTGAAGCATTTGCGAGTAAATGCATGGTGTGGCCATGCTAAAAACGACCACGTGTAATGACTCAAACCCAATATAAAACTTTATATACAGAACACGTGAAATCATGGTATAATATGTTTTATATTCAGCACAGGCTAAGCCCTACTTACTCAAACAAGTCAGGAAATCGCGACACATGCTAAAAATGGTTGCGTTAGACCAACAACATAAAACCAAACATACATATAAAAGCGGGACTAGCACTATAGTCGAAACTTCAGCAAAACAGCAATTTTATTAAAGCCAAGAATGTAAATGTTCGTTTTAAACACCCCCACATGGCAAACACTGCTAAAATAGCTTCTGAATTTCACCAGATATTAAGATCATGTTTCTATTTTCCTCAGATGTACTTTCAATAGACTTCCAGAAGGATCCGATTGCCTTGAGAAATGAGCTGGGTCGAACGAGGAGGCAGCAGACATATAACCTTAAAACACTCGGCCAAAACCACCTGGCATCTCCTGTAAAGCAGCAGACTTTCTTCTCTAAAAGGCCTTTACAGCCGAGCCAATTTCAGCCCAGCTGTCCGTCCCCTCAAACCGCCCCTTAAATCTGGACGGAAATCATGTCAGCCACTTGTGTGAAGCGCGACACGGCTGCTCGCAAAACATCCAGAGCAATATCAAATGGAATAATCTTTTTTTTTTTTTTTTTGAAACCTCATAACATAGCCAAGCAGAGCCTGGTTTTCTTGTTCTGATTTGGTGAAGGCAAGGCCTTCTTCCTTGTTGCCTTCTGATAGCTTAAGCGCACGGTGCCAAAAGTCTAAGAATAGTCACTAAAGTGACTTGCCAAAGCGAGTTCATTTGCATGCTGAAGATTTTATACTTTATACAGGCATGCAAATTACTGAGAAGCCAAATGTGTCAAAAATGTGAGGACTTTTGGATGTTGTCGCAGTCCCGTCCGGCCCCCACCCCCATCCCATCCTCCAGACGAGCCTTTCCTCCCTCGGCTTGCTCCCGTTCAGGCGACACAAGCTGTTGTGGGACTAGCAGCATATGTTTCTTCTAGAATGTCAGTTCATGAGGGGGGAAGGGAGCAAGCTGTTGAGGGAGGGGGAAAAAAAGTCAGGGGGAGGATGGGCAACTCGGAGAGAGCGGAGGGAGCTTTTCCTGAATTCCGTTTTTGTGTGCTGAATGCTGACGCTGCAGAACTGACTCGCAGACTGTTAAGGAGGGGGGGGAACCTATCCTATCCCGTTCTGACCACTAAATGGTTCAGGCCTTTTCTTTTTGGCCCTGCTTCGCACTCCCCCACCCTGCCTGCATAATGAACTACGCTGCTAATCACTTCCAGCACTGCGACAAGCATGTTGCGGTCGTTCGGCATGGTCGATCATACTGCGAACATGTTTTTATTTCATCAGCGATGCAAACTGTGAAACGATGTCCAGCCTGGATAAACATGCTTAAACAAGAACAGTCTGTGCTTGGTGAATCTTTCTCGAGTGGCCTACTTTCACCAACGCAGTGTCTGGGCATGTCCGTATCGTCTGTTAGGACAACTGTGACATTTCAGTCTTTGGGGTTTTTTTTTTTTTTTTAGAGCATTATATATTCTTGAGAGCGGATTGAAGGGAACCAAAGATTCCACTTCCACAGGTGGTTGCCCCCAACGTCACACGAGGAAACAAATACCACCATGTCGCAGCAGCCTATAAATTATTAAACCTCAGCTCCCTGTTTAACAACTTCACATCCGAACCTGACTCGAGGAAACAGAAAGATTGTCTGTTTGGAGGTTCACACTATACGACAAACAAAACACTTTATTAGCATATAATACCACAGCACTATGGATTTCTCAAATCTGATTGGTTAAAAGGTGTTATTAATTTTTTTTCCTCTGTTTTATTTCTGACCGTAGTTCCAACTGTAAATCAAATCTCGGGTTCAAATCGGTGCACACTACTTAAATATTAAAAATAACGAAAACTTAAAAATTGTACTCAATTAAATACTTAAAATACCCATCCATCTTCTATACAGTTTATAATTCAGGG
The DNA here is from genome assembly GCF_001660625.3 of Ictalurus punctatus. Taxonomy (NCBI): domain Eukaryota; kingdom Metazoa; phylum Chordata; class Actinopteri; order Siluriformes; family Ictaluridae; genus Ictalurus; species Ictalurus punctatus. The sequence goes on from NC_030425.2 coordinate 24,004,276, forward strand.
TCACGGGGTACTTTAAATATATCGACATTCTATTATACTTCTAATGAATTTTTTTTATGTATAAAATATTTCAATATTTAAAATGCATTAACCTTTTAAGTCCCAGCTTATTAATATTACTGTTATTATTATTATTTAGTTATTCAACTTAAAGCACATTAGTCAGTAACTACTATGAATTATTCAGTAGCTACCGTGAAATTAATGAGGAGAAAAAAAAAGGAATGCAGTTCTGGGAATGAGGAATGCAAGCCTGGACAAGCCGACAGGTCATGGGAGTTTAAGGGGTTACTGTGTCCCCCCCCCCCCCCCCCCCCCCCACACCCACACCACACCACACCACACCACACCCCATCCCATCCAATCCACCAAGTAAACATCTACATGAGAAAATAGAAAGAAGTGTGACGAGTGAAATCAGCTGGTTTTTATGCATACTGACCATCTGTCTGTAAAATGAACAGCTTTTACACTCAGACACGTCTTGACTTTGACCCACAAGCTGAAGCCGCTCTGGCAAGAAGGAAAGTCTAGAGTATTTTGGTCTCTTGAAAAACGCTGCTCCATTATACTATTGATTTCGTGCCCATATAACATTGTATTCATAACTCAGCAGTTATCCGGCCAAACGTATTATTACATTAGACAAGCTACACACCAGTTAAATATATTTAAAAAATGTTTTCTCTTCACAAGGCACTAGCAAGTGATTTTGATATATCGGTTCGACATTAACTCCAGGCTTTTTACAACACTCGTACAGGCGGCATTAAGGCCACATCCATCAACAGGAACAAGCGTTAAAGAACATTCCGGGCAGAAATCAATAGTCTAAAAACAGCCTAATTATGGGACATGGCTTTAGTCCCTCTGTGGTCATTTACGCTTCGATAAATCAACTTAACTGATTTACCTCTGCCACAATCTCATATGCAACGTGGCCCTCGGGAACTTTCTTCCGAGTTCAAGAGCTCTTCATGATTGTATTACATTATCATGCAGAAAACCTGAGCACGATTTAGGCTTGATCTACTATGTGCTGGTATTTCATATTTTCACTTCCTCTGGATTACAGACATACTCTAAACATCCAGGATTTAGGAAACTAATACAAGTTCAGTTGCTCTTATACACCATTTCACTTATGCACTATTCGATCTGTTTGAAGCAAACCCTGGTCTGATATCCCTGTCCGTGTGGTCCGTTTATGCAGATGAGAAACGCACTCGGATGTGGGCCAAAACGACCGGTCCAAAAGTGTCTGAGTGAATCCGCTTTCAAGTGATTTGATTCTAGTGAGAAAGTGATTGCGCAGTCCGTACAGGATTTCACAGAGGTTTTTTGTTGTTGTGATTGCTACGGCCGAAAATGCTTGATTTTGCTGCAGCTTTTTTCCCAAATTTGCGATGCGTTTTTGTGGGTTTTTTTTTTTTTTTTTTACGGAAAACTACTTGAATTGCCGAACTTGCGATTGCATGAAATTGTTCTGCACGGTCTTTTGCAGTGACGTTTGTTGGCAAATGAGACCTTTTAGCTGTATTCGTGTTTGACGCACGGGAATCGAAGAGGGTTTTGGCTGAACATGCGTTACGGTGACGTCACATGATGCGTCTTGGCCCAAATCTGCGGAAAATCTGCGGGAATTTAGAAAAATTGCAAGCTCCTCTGTATATTGCGGAGTTTGCTTGCTTTTGCATCAGTTTCTCCGATCGCAAACTCCTGCAGGGACTGACTGGAAGAGTAACAAATACGCCATGTTTTTTTTTTTTCCGTAGATGTGAGCACACTGAGCCAAAGGACAGAGCTGTAGTGCTACAGAACTATGACATGACAGAAAATAAATATTGGACGTGACGCATAAATGTTTCCTGCTGAAGGTATGGTTACTGTCGCCATATGTCCATCCAATGAATGAAAGAGTTATGAGTATGTTTTCAGCCCTACACACTTTTTCAGTTTCGTAGTTTTAATGCGGTGCGAAACTAAAACAAACGTTTGACGTGGTGTGAAACTAAAACAAACTAAACAGCGAACAAACCAAAAGTCTCCATTCTGCTCCGATTCAGACTGGAAAAAAACAAAACAAAACAGACTAACAGCTGCAAAAGCGCACTCGGAGAAATGACTTCTCTGACCTCAGAAAGTCTTTAAGTGCAAAATCCTATATCTAATTATGACAGGACCCTGAACTATTCGGCACAAAGCTGTGAACTCTCACACGTCCGCTCTAAATAGAGGCAAAACCGAAGGTACACGTTTACCGAATCCACTTGTCTGTTTTGTGAGAAGAAACCGCTGTGCGCATTGAGGACGGAACACTTTCTTTCAAATACATTTCGTCTCAATACACATGCTATTTATTTCAATTAAATGATCATTAAGACTCATTCTGATACGTCTGGTTTATTTTTTCCAGATTAACAGGCGTACATATGGACACCGGAATGTTATTGCTACTGACCAAATAAACTGAAACTGGACTGCTTGTGATTTGTGCAGTACGGCTCCAGATAAAGCCAAGCTCCATTCCGTTTGTCTAAGGCTTGATGACAGATGGAAGCAACAATATACTGTGTTTACTCTCCACTCTGAGCGTGTCAGACAAACAGGCGACACTGATATCCTTCCAGGGACAAGCAAGATGGCGACCCAACAGGTCTAATTCATTGATCCATCTAGCGAATACGGTTTCAGACTGATGGAGCTGTGTGATGTGTTATTGCAGTTTTTTTTAATTACGCATGGAAATGCTAATTACCGGCTATATGCCAGATCACGATGTTTATCTCGTCTTTATCAGAGATGCTTCGAAATATCCTCAGCATTCCACTAAGAAGGTAGCATGACGACAGATTCTTCCTAACCTTCCTTCTAATTCAATCCCATAACTCTGTTTGCCAAACAACAGTTCACCAACAATAAAAAGAATAACAATAATAATAAAAAAATCTCCCGACTGCTGCTCCAACTGAGGAATTGTCATCGCAATGTAGCAATTGTTAGACAACAGAAATGTCCCATAAGAAATATGTAAAGAATAAAACACGACAGGGCATGCTGTTATAGGAAAATAATCAATGGTCAACTGTCACATAATGGAGGGTTGAGTCAGATGCAAGCTCGGATAAGAGCTTTATTATAGACATAATAGGCAGACAAATCCAAATTGTGAAACACAGGCGTGGTCAGAACAGGCGAAGGGTCAGGTGATCAGCAAACGGGCATGAAGCAGGCGAGGCAAAGCATGAAACGAGACACTAGGAACGAGATCGAAAACCACGAAACGAACCACGAGGAACAAAATACAAAAGCCTTAGTACGGTGGTAACACTCAATACTTTGCGACGAACAATGGACACACGAGGGGTTTAAATAACAAACAGCTGAGACTAATGATGACACATAAGGGAACAACCAATGACAATACAGGGGCGGAGACAGGACAGAAATCATAACAAAAGCGCGTGTCAAAAGTAAACACTGTCAACGTCACTGAAACCTGGAAGCGTGCGCTCGCGCTTCGAGCTACAGCGCTAGCATGAGGGGAAGCTTTTTATCCCACAGCAATTTGCCAATGGTTGAATTTTTTTTATTTATTAAAGAATGACATGTCATTATCTGTTTATAGATATGGTACAGTTCCCGTTATCACTTATTATTCAGTCGGTTTTCTCCCTGATTTGTTTGTGTGATTGTTGCAGCCAATAATGCTCGATTTTTCTGGGGCTTTTTCAAAATTTGCGCTGCAACTTGCAGGGTTTTTTTTTGCGCTTTTCTGCGGAAAACTACTTGAATTGGTGAAACTGCAATTGCACGAAATTGTTTTGCACGGTCTTTCGCAGTGGTGTTTGTTGGTTGTTGAGACCTTTTAGCTGTACTCGTGTTCGACATACGTGAATCAAAGAAGGCTTTGGCTGGATGCACATTGTGATGACGTCACATGACACGTCTTGGCCCAAAACTTTAAAAGTTTGCAGCAATTTTGATATATATAGCGAAACAACCCCAAACCATAACATTTCCACCACCATGCTTCACAGTTGGTATGAGGTGCTTCTCCTGAAAAGCTGTCTTTGGTCTGCACCCAACATGTCTGCTGTTACTGTGGCCAAACAACTCTATCTTTGATTCGTCTGTCCAGAGCACGTTATTCCAAAAGGCCTGGTCTTTGCCTATATGCTCATTGGCAAACTGGAGTCTTGCAAAGGCTTTTTCTTGGCACGCCTCTCATGCAGGTCAAATTTGTGCAACTTCTTTCTGATTGTAGAAGCATGCACTTTGACACCAACAGTTGCAGGACTTACTAGCAGATCCTGTGATGAAATTTTGGGGTTCTTTTTGCATCAGACGGTCTGCTCTTGGGCTGAATTTTCTGGGACGGCCAGTCCTGGACAAACTGGCAGTCGTTTGAAATCTGCGCCACTAAATGATTTTCCTTACAGTGGAATGATGTATTTCAAATAATTTGGAGATCTTTTTAAATCCCGTGCCAGACTCATAGGCACCCCCAACCTTTTTTTTCTGAAGGTCTTACAGAACTCTTTAGATGTTGGCATGATGACACCACACACCTCAGTAGCAAAAGGAACACCAGACACTAGATATGAGAGGGGTATAAATAAGACAGGTTCCACCTGCACTCCCTAAGTAGGTTCTAATCACTGACCTTGAACACCTGATTCAAATTTTATAGATATGAAGGTGTGATAAATGTAGGGAAGTACTTACTTTTTCCATGAGACTGATCTGTTTTTTGTTCATTTGTGAAAATTACTACAAAATGTCAACTTCATCTGTCATTAGAGTGTATCACCTTTAATAACAGGCACTGTTTTAAAGATGATCAAAGGTTTGCTTGTCCAAATGTGTACAAAAAAGCCAACAATTTCCATAGGGTGTATTTTTTTTTTTTTTCTGCATGACTGTAGACAATCACACTGCCTGGTACATAATACAGTATTCCAGTATAAATATACAATATTAAAGCAATAGTTGAGCCAAAAATAAAATTTACCCAATTTGTTGACCAACGACGGCTTCGTTTTTGGTCACGTGGACTCTTCTAACCTTTTAGCTACATTCAACTCCAGTGCAAAACTCAAGAAGCAAGCTTAACACACCAAACATGTCCTTCCTGATCAACCACATTTGAAGTAAATGGGAAATTGTGCAATTTAATTTTAAACAAAATATTTCTTTACTGCTTATTATGAACATCTGACCATCAGCATTTTCTTCAATTCTATTTGTATTGGGCTTCTAAAGAATTAAAAGCATCCCATATCACTTGTTTGAACATTGAACATTTTGGGAAATAAAATGTCTCCCACTGAGAAGCTCTGGCAGATCTCAAACTATCAGAGTACACAATAACACCCAAATCTAACGAGTGACTGTTTTAATTTGGCTTTTTTCTTCAATATGATCATTACAGGCAATCAAACTGCCATAAAATGAAAACATTGATGGGAATGTAGAAGGGAAAATGGAAAACAAATCCAATTTTTTTTTTTTTTTTAAGTTTGCTCACTTTAATCAGCATTCACTGTTCAATTTGCCTTTATTTACGTACATTCATGTGCAGAAATGTGGATACTGTCTAATCTAAAAGAGAACTTGTTCATACACTGCTTTATTTATAATTACATCGATAAAAAATTAAATATCTCCTATAAACAAAACAATTTCTCCTACATACTTCAGATTAAATAGGGTTTGCTGCGCAGTTTTAAAAGAGAACAATGAAGGATAATGTATTCCTGGAAAACAAGCCTTAAACATCATCCTTCACAAGTTACGAGGTGTGTTTCACTGAATAAGATATATCACACGCTTTGTTCTGTGCAATTGGGGGGGGGTTTAGAAGTCTGTATACTGTAAACTGTATTAATGCTTCAAACACACACACACACACACACACACACACACACATACACCTTTTCTAGGCACCATGCCCAGGGGAACTTGCACTCCGACATACTGTTCCTGAATTTAAAAAAGGGCAGAGCTAAGCTGGGTCGGGTTCCAAGTGACATTTTTCCAATCTTCAACTGTCCAGTTTTGCTGAGCCTGTGCCCACTGCATTCTCAGATTCCTCTTCTGGGCTTCCAGATGTGGTCTCTTCGGCTGTTGTGGTCCATCCGGTTCAAGGTTCGACGTATTACGAGATGCTTTTCTGTTTACCACGGCTGCAAAGAGTGGTTGTTTGAGTTAGCGCCGCCTCCCTGTCCGCTCACTGAGCTCTCTCATCAACAAGTCATTTCCACCCACAGAACTGCTGCTCACTGGAGGTTTAGATTTCTAGAGACTACAGAAAGTGAACGAAAATCCCCAGGAGATCAGCAGTTTCTGAAATACTCAAACCAGACCATCTGGCACTGATGATCAAAAATCCCTGAGATCAGCCCCCCCCCTCCCCCCTCCTCATTCTGATGTTTGATGTGAACATCAAGCAGAAGCTCTTGATTTTATGCATTGTGCTCCTACCACATGACTAGATATTTGTATGAATGAGCAGGTGTACAGGTGTTCCTAATAAAATGGCCAGTTCAGTGCATAAGTATATGCAAAAAAAGAAGAGCTAGGATTGTTTTAGAGCGCCCGGGCGGATAGGGTTAAACGGTTTACTGCCTTTAATTATCCCGTTCTTAGTAAATCACAGATGCCAGATAACTAAGCACATGCTTATAAGAGCTCCACCTTCAATGCACTCTGCCATGCATGTGTGTGTGTGTGTGTGTGTGTGTGTGTTGGAGGTGCTCAGCTCCTCCTGAGGCTAACTCCCTCTCTGATAATGTTCTGTGCACGCTGTGGCCAGGATCTGCCTCAACACGCCTCTTTCACAACTCACTGCTATGCGCGCACACACACACACACACACACACACACACACACACGCCAACAGTTCCAGAACTGGGGATTTGAATGTGAAAAAAAAGCGAGCAGAGCTTAACTGGCTACGGGCCTGTGACGGTGTTTCTGCTATTGGTTCTGCTTGGCTGATAAGAAACTGATGGGTCAGACAAAAACAAAGGGAAGAAAAAATGACACAGAAATGGGATTTCCATCCAACCCTTTTTTTTTTTTTAATGTTTATGCAAAAGGAATGGAAATGCTACTACGCTGATTTTACCGCTGTCATGTGGCCACTTTCGTTATACTTTCAACCATCAAAGAGTTATCCGCAAATTGTTACATTTTAAGTGGTCTTCATTTCTGTTTACAGCAGAGCAGCACTACAGCGAAGGAGATGGCGATTCGGTGACAAATCCAATCGTTCGGAAAAGGTACACGAGGTTTCCAACCACTTTGCACATTTCAATGCGCGCATAGAGTTGAGTGCAAAAGTATGTATACCCTTACACGGATGTCGGGCTGCGATTCAGCGACAGTGGCGTCCTGTGGTGCACGTGGTCCGATGTTTCTTCCGAACTTCAGCTCCTACCTGAAATTAGTTTCCGTTTACTCTCCGACACGCAAAAATGGAAAGAAAACCTGAATGGATTCATCTTATCCTGTCACATATACATTATACAAGACATTAAAGAAAAATAGAGCTTGGAAGGACGTAGCAAAGATCGTTGGTTCCTCTGTTACGTATACATCAGTCCCTCCGGGATTGTGCAATCTCAGAAAGGAAACTCTGCAATATTCTCAAACTCAAGCAAACTCTGCAATATTCGAAGGAGCCTGCAATGTTTCAAAATTACTGCAGATTTGTGCCAAGATGATGTCATGTGACATCATCACGACGTGCAACGTGCATCCATTCAACCGAAGCCCTCTTCGATTCACGTGCACTGAACCCGAGTACAGCTAAAAGGTCTCGTTTGCCAACAAACATCACTGCGAAATTGCACTGCAATTACACCAACTTTGAAAAAAGCCGCAACAATCACAAGAAAACCTTGACTGGTACGTAGCACAGACTGGTACGTAGCACGTAGTACAGTTAGCTTGCTTTGCTAATCTGCCAACGTAGCTAATACAAAGTTCGGCACATACTATGTAAATTTAAAAAAGCACAAATTTTCAAACCGGTTGGTACATGAATTAATTTTTGTTTAAATTACTCAGCTTTCGAAGCAATATACAGGTTCTGCTTTCTCATCGGATCTAAAAAAAAAAAAACAAGATACAACCTAGAAGTGACATGAGCGACTCGTCACTTGATAGTGTGAATGTCGTAGGGTTTGTGCAAAATGAAGAAGAAAATGAAGGGAGAAGAAGAAGAAGAAGAAAAAAAGACGTTTAAATTATACAAGCCAAACATTTTGTGCTCATAAAAGGAAGATCAGTGATAAAACAAAAATGGAAACTAAAAAAAATGTATTTTCATTTTTAAAAAAAGGACAAATTTCCTCTTCCTGAATGCAACATCAATATTCTCAAAACTTGTATTATTATAAATAAAATGTTTCTTAATAGATACAGTACTTTGTACAAAAAATATATTTTTTCCTTTCTTTTTTCCATTCAAAAACGACTAAGACATACAAACTTTTGCACTCGCTTTTAATATATTTTTTTTAATGCTAAATATTTTCGAAGTGGTGGAAAGGGTTTATTTTTTTTAACTCGGTGTTGTGGGTGTTCAGTCTCTCCATGACACTTTTGCTGGGTGATCTACTGATTGCATGTTCCTCGTAATTCCCCTCTTCCGAGTGTTTGTAGACCGTAACTGGTGGAAACATGGCAACTGGCAAACGTTTTCAGTTTGCTTGCTTTAAATTAGTGAGCCATTTGGATGGAAACCTAGCGTGCAAGCAAGAACAAAACCGCCTCAGACAACTCTAAAGGGAAAAGAAATTGACCAATATTCAAGACTCAATCTGGACAAGATCAAGCGGAGAGCAAAAAAACATAAATTGCTGCAGCTTTCGGTCAGTCTTGTGGAAAGCGAAGACCGACATCAGCTGTAGGACTGAAAATGAGAAGCAGGTGACTATCCCTGTAGAACCTGAAGCTCCAAACTTTCTACTTCTCTTTAAACAAAGCATGCAGTTAAAGACCAGAACCATCTTGGTGCTAAGTACAGCTCCATGAACTCAGTATGATAATTCACAATATGACAGAAAACTCAATTAATGCGTCCTTTCAAAGCCTCCTCTTTTGAGAGGCTGTTTGCATTTGAATGGAATATTTCTGCTAGTGTGTCTCTTTTGTGTACCGGCGTCTGCTTCGCTCTTAGGTACGCAGGTCCTTTAGAGCGGTGGAGTGGACGGACATGCGCTGCGCTGCATTCATTAGAATCATATCAAAAAGTCTGCCCTGTGGAAAAAAAGAGCCCTATTTACTTGCTCGTTCATTTAAGGCATATGTCTCTATGGCATCATTATATCCATCTCATCATTTAAACACAAAGCGTCGCACACAAAGCTGGCTGAAGAGAACATGAGCCAAACTACAGTACAGTGATGGATTCTGAAACAGGATAAATGGCACTTTCAGGGAGCTAAATCCTGTAAATAAGTTGCATAATATATAATCTTATACTGTTCAACTCTTGATTCTGATTGGTCAGGCTATTTTTCTATAACAGCAGCTCTGAGCAGTTCCAGCACTCGTTCTATTATGAAGTTAGTATTAGTTGGGGGTTGGGGGTTTGAGTCTCGCCTCCACCCTGTGTGTGTGTGTGTGTGTGGGTGTGTGTGTGTGTGTGTGTGTGTGTGTGCATGTTCTCCACGTTCTTTGGCGGTTTCCTCCAGGTCCTCCGATTTCCTCGCCCAGTCCAAAGACATGCGTTGTAGGCTGACAGGCATTTCAAAACTGTCCGTAGTGTGTGAATGGGTGTGTGAGTGCATGTGCGATGAGTTGGCTCCCCATCCAGGGTGTCCCCTGCCTCGTGCCCCGAGTTCCCTGGGATATGCTCCAGGCTCCCCGCGACCCTGTGTAGGATAAGCAGTACAGAAAACGGATGGATGGATGGATGGATGGAGATTTTTATTTAGAGATTTTTGGAAGGAGTCTCCAGTGTCAGAGCTTTGTGAAAGTCTTCAGGACAGACCATTTTGTTCTTTGCTGTATCTTTTCAAAAACTAAATGTCTAAGAGATAACAGGGACTTCTTTGAAATGCAAAAAAATGATGATTACTGTAAGCTGTGCTAAAGGCATTTACAAGAAAGCCCAATTGTTAATCCTCAGCACCATGCGCTAATCCTTAATTCAAGAAAGAGGACAGGTGACAACACAGCTGCTGGTGTGCACCAAATGACGCACCCACTCCAATTAGAAGGTCTCGGAATCGCACGGCCTTCACAATGCACCTCTTCATGCTTCAAGTTAGAACATGGACTCGGGCGCCTCTGGCAACAGCGTCGTAACACCATTCAAAGGCGTGTGGTAAGTGGCTCTCCTGCTGACCCGAGCTCGTCTTTGGCTTTGGTCACGAGCTTGTCAAAAAGCAAAAAAAAGGGTTTGTTCGAACACTAATGATCACAGCTTCTATGAGGCAGGAACGCCACCTCTGGAAACTGTCGCAACCTCAAGAGATAAGTGCGCACTCCTCTCCGGCTGACTCGGGCTCCATGGAAATAGTCTTATTAGCGCGATAAAGAGGAGGGGCTGTGGGCAACAAGTGAATGCCTCAGCGAGAGATGAGCCGAGGCTGTGACACGGCATTATGGGAGATGACACTTATCAACGGATTACAAGGAGCGCTACGGTCGAGGCCGAGCCGGAATGCAGCTTCTTAAATTAAGAGACCCAATTTCAGCCGTCGCACAAGGCCGGGGTAATGAAATAAAAGACGAGAGGTCCGAAATGTAATTTTCTGTGTCGACTCCTTTCGTGTGATTATCTCGGAAGGTGCAGTGATCATTCCGTGAATGGCTTTCTCCAACTCCGTAATGACCCGTTGTAGTTAAGGTCTCAAAGAGAAGAACTGCAATTACCTGGTAATTACTAAAGCGCAAGGCACACAAAGTATTTCAGAAGTGTCCTACTGAGGCTAGTTAATTACTGCTGTAATGCCGAAACTATCCTGGAGTCTTCGGGTTTAGCACAAGTAGTAACCGGTTACGCATTTTTACAGCGAGATGTAAACGTCTGAGATTTCACATGCTGCGAGTCAGTAAAGTGCACCCATTGTCACAAAAATGTAAAATATAGGATGATAATCAAATAAAAAAAAAGGTACGGTATATGATTAATTTAATTCTAATTATAACTCCTAAAATATTTTTTTAAATAAATAAATTAATTGTTTTCATAAAACTGCAAGAAGAATCCATTTTCCCCCAAGTTACTCCTAGGGTTTCTATTATCTATTGTAATATCTACTGTTTTATCAGATATTACATTTGAAGTGTAATTTAATATCTGATCAAAATTTTTTTTACTAATGCGTCAAAATATTAAAAATATAGTCCCAGTGAATAAATTGAATTTATTTTTAATTAGCTTTATTCGTGCATTTGAATGAAACGCTTTTTAATCTGTTTATTTATTTATTTTAATGCATTGGAAAAAAAAAAAAACTGATGGAAGAAAAAAAAAAAGCACTGATATGCCAAATATTTTTATATTAGTGCCAGGAAAGGTCATGTGGTGCAGGGAGGTGTAAAAATAATAGTCATGTGGTACACCTAGTGCACAAAAAAGCAGGTTGAGTAATAACTTTCCTACAATAAATTCTGGGTGTTCACATTTGATACACTCTTTCTAGTCCAAATAGCAACTCTAAAACCCAGTGATTTTAAGTATGATTTTATTTCACCATTTCTATTAAAATGAAGCGTGAAGCTGTTACGTCATGATATATTAATCAGAATATTACAATGATCGTTTTCACATAGAAACCATACAATTGATCGAGGCAATCTGGGTCGTTTGGAGAGAATGTTCCTCCTGGCTTTGTAAACAGGTCTCCGTGCTCTTGTAAAGCTGAAATCAGAAAGCAAAAGTCCGGTGGAGTGGACAGCCAGTGATTCTTCTCCTACTGGCAGCGCCAGAGCGTTTATTTCATACCTCTTTAAACCCACGGAGCTGGATGCAGTCAATCCTTCTGATGCCATCCGGCTCAAACCTCAGACCCGATCCCTGCTGCTACTACAGGCCACTCTGGGATCAATTTCTGTTGGCCGGGATGCTGGATTGATTTACAGGGCCTGTCAAAACAGCTTTCTCCACCTGACTGCGACGTGCAACAATCAGCCGCACTGTTCAGCCCATTACACCGCTGCTGCAAATAGGGCCCAGGGACACTCTCTATTTACGGCTCATGGGCTGGATCGCTGGAGCTCGATACTCCACTCCTGAAGCGTTTTCTATTCAGGCATGCAGCAATCATGACATGATATACCGAAAACAGTGGTGTGGGATGACTGTCCGATGGGGAGAAAGTTATACCAGGTGATTAGCTGTAATTTACGTAACTGCAGTCAGAATTATCTGACAGGTTTACCGTCTTTTTCAAAGACGAGCATTCCAGAAATAGGCGACATTCCAGCATCGCTTTCGTGTTACGCAGACGTGTTACGACACATCAGGACGCACGAGGTGGCGCTTGCGAAGCGCAGGAAATTAAAGCTGTAAATAAGCACGGGAGGAGATAAGACATCTTTGGACACTTATGAGCAAGAAAGATATCTGCTTTTCAACCCAGACCCCCTCTTCCCCCCTCTGCTCCGCTCCGACCCTCTCCCCCAAAGTTTCTCCATGATAAGAAAAATCCTCCACCTGCTGTGAGTCACTACTTCCTCCCCAAACGCTAATGGCATTAATGTCATGTGGTGACGTGACCATGTTTAGAGGTTCCTCAACAGCGGTGGGAGCCGGCTCCATGGAAACATCATGCTGACATCCAGTGTCAGGTCATGGGGGATTAATGGTATGGAAAAAGTGTCCTTTGGAAAAATGTCTGTCCTCTATACAGTATCTTCCACTACACTCATGATGTACTTAAAAAAAACACACACAAAAGTTACATCCCAATAGAAAATAATACAGAACAAATTACGTAAATACTGGTTAGTTCTATTAAAGGCCAATATAAAAAAAAAACCTTGACAGTAAGTTACACTGTCCTTCCTAATAGTGTGAAGATTTCAGAGAGATATCTGCTATTAACCAATAAGAAACGTCCACTTATGTACAGATGAAATGAATATTTAAAATACCGTATCATTTCATTTGAACAGAGTGTCTATTATTATCCACGTATCACACTAGGTAAAATTAGGGTACATTTTATAACGTCTTTATAACTAAGCACTAGCAAGTTAGCCTAATGTTTATGTAAACCAGTAGCTAATATATATATATATATATATATATATATATATATATATATATATATATATATATATATATATACACACACACACACACACACACACACACACACACACACACACATATATATATATATATATATATATATATATATATATATATATATATATATATACACACACACACACACAGTAGCTAAGCTAACTATTATACTGTCTAAATCAGTTACTAACTAATACATTGTGTAAACCATTAACAATATTACTAGCAACAAGCTAACATTAGGCTAACAAATATATTGTTTAAACCACTGACAATGGTGCTAACAAACTAGCTAACATTAAACTCATCAGAACATGATTTTTTAAATGTTTTTAAACATTAATTATGCTGTTTATTGGTTCTAATAAAATAGGTTAACATGCTTTAATGTTCAAAAAGCTCATTATTTGTCAAATACTGTATATGTGCCTCTATTCCCAGGCTGCCTGAAACGCTCCAATTTCTGCAAAGCCCCTCCTTCCGAAAAGCGCAGTGCGCTCTGATGACCCATTACGTTGTGAAAGGCCAAAAGCCTTGCATGTGTCAAAAAAAGTAACGCCCCTTAGCGTTAGCTTTAGCTGTAGCCTCCAAGGCTTCTAAAGCAATTCTAAGCTCCTAAGCAACATGTCGTTGGTTTTACCGTATCAGTTCGAACCCGATTCAGCAAATGCAGATGATCAAGTAAGTTTGCCAACATGCCTTGGGCAGAACGTTTAACTCTCTCACCTTTCAGATCCGATGTAAATTCCGACCCCACCTGCGGGGCTAACTATGCTGTACACAGCTTCTGTGTGTATATAGGTACTCAGGCAATATATCTTTGGAAAACTAAGATTCTTGTGATTCGTTTGATATAAACCGTTTCAAGATACAATGGCAACAACAGCTACATTCAAAGTCTCTGTCAGACCACCAACATACAAACAAACGCTTTTAAAAAACTGAGGCAACTTAGCAAACTTTAGCTAGCACGTTAGCAGAGGCCTACAACTGAGCCGCAACACAAAACTCCGCATTTGAACAGTCAATAGCAGATACTTCATAAAATAACCAAACACACTTACAGGTTCTGAATCAGAAGCGCAAGATTCTCACTGTCTGAGGAAAGTGGGAATCGCCCGAATTTTCCGGAGTAGCTTTTGTGTATAGCCTGCACTGTACTCGCCCAGGTTCAGGAAGCTGTTCTCCGTAAAATGTGCTGTGCACAAGCAAACGTTCAGGTTGTACTGCTCAGGAACACTGATTCCTAATTTGGTCCGTTTTCAGAAGGCTAAACAAAGAGTTTTTGCTTTCACACCAAAACACACAGCGCCTCCACAACACGGCGCCTGAGTTCTCTGAAGCCTTGCCTTCTTTCTTCGTGGCTGCCTTTGGGTGGGATTATGCTGATGACATACAGAAGTTACGGAAGTAAATCTGGACTTCGAACGAGGCGTTTCGGGCAGATCTGGAGGAGTGTACTCTGTTAGATAGAATAAATCCCTTTGTGGGAGTTTTGGGAGCTTATACATGCACAGACAGACACATTTCACTCCAAAGGAAAACATTAAAAATCATGTTATGACAGTGTATGTGAGAGTAAGGGTGCAGGAAAGGATATAAGATACAGTTCATTTGAATTACAAAAAATCAACTATAGGGCAGAAGCAAAACCACCACCAAATCTCACATCGGAGCCAGGCAGGATGAGGCTACTGAGGCCAGCGGCATGGCGGAACAACACACAGTGGCTCAGAGGCAAGTGAAAGCGGTACACATGGAAGCAGAAGTGGGGCAAGCGAGCCGGCCTACTAGTCAAGCTAAAGGCCAACGACAACAGATCAGCGATTCCGTCACTCTTTCTAGCCAATGCTCGTGCACTGGACAACAACGTCCTTCTACAGGTGCGTAGTGGACAGCATCCGTACATCGTGTCACCGTGTGGTATGGAAACTGCTCTTCTGCAGACAGGAAGACTCTGCAGCGTGTAGTTAAGTCTGCACAGAGGATCACTAGCTGCAGTTTTCCAACAATCGAGAACATTTACACGAGCGGATGCAGGAACAAGGTTGACCGTATCATGAAAGACTCATTCCATCCTGCTCACGGACTGTTTACCCCGTTCCCTCAGGTAGAAGACCGCGCAGCATCAGGGCTAGAACAAGCAGGCTCAGAAACAGCTTCTTCCCAGAAGCGGTTAGACTCAAAAACTTTTTCTAATGTGCAATAACACTCATACACCAGAGATTCTTCTATGTGCAGTAACACTCATACATCAGAGACTCTTTCATGTGCAATAACACTCTTTCATGTGCAATAAGTCCTCAGAAAGATTGTACTGCTGTGTAGTAAGTTGTATTGTTTTATTGTTTATGTACAGTACCTATTTCTTGCTCCGCTAATTGTATTGCTCCGCATAATTTTTACTTAGTGTTTTTAATTCTTTGCTGTTGTTACCGGGACCTCTGTTCTTAGTTTCATTCCTTTCACGTAGCCCATGTTTTGGAATGTCAATAAACTTCCTTGAATCCTTAAGCTAACAATTATACTGTGCAAACCAGGAGCACTAGCAAGCTACCTCAGTACCTCAGCCTAACTTCTATAATGTGCTAAATAGTAATCAATGACACTAGCAAACTAGCTAACATTACGCTAACAATTATATTGTGTAAACTAGTAACCAATGTCAAGAGCAAGCTAGCTTGTTTTTATATTGAAAACAACTATAATATTGTGTAAAACAGTAACCAATGGTCTTCAAAAGCTAGCTACGATTAAGCTAACTATTATATTGTGTAACCCACTAGTCAAAAGCACTAGCAAGCTAGCAAGGATTATGCTAATAGCTATTATATTGTGTAGAACAGTAACCAATAGTGCGACAAAGTTAGCTACATCACGGGGAGCGTATCCATGCTCCCAGGGTTCCCCAGATTTATATGGCACATAATGAACACATGGTGATTTAAAGCTGGAGTTAGACTACAGCATAAGTGAGAGCTGGTACATGTTCATACTTAACATTTTGTTCCTTTTAAGACAATTTGCTGTGTTTTATAGGCTACAGTATCAGTATGGCATTTCTTCAGTCATGGCATTTCACTATTGTTCATGCGTGGAGTTGAACTGTATGAATAACATCTAGTTTTAGAGCGGCACAAGTGAGGGTTCAGTGTGTGCAACCTAGCTCATTTTCCAAGTTCATAACTTTCATACATTTCAAGTGTGAAGGATGGATTTTAAACTATTGTATGATGTTATTCATTTAAATGTGTCTTTGGTGTTTGAAGTTAAAAGGTAATAAAGTTAATAGGGCCTTGGGAAAATAACTCCTGACTACATAAATCCTTTTGAAATGTTTACTTGATGTGTGTTAACAGAATACAAATTGGGGAACATAGGACCCTGGGAACAAAGGAATGACCCCTATATCATGTACGTCATTAGTCAAAAGCACTAGCAAGCTATCTAGGATTATGCTAATAACTATTATATAGTGCAATCTAGTAACCAATGTTGCTAACAACATAGCTCAGATTACGCTAAATGGTATAATGTGTAAACAAACAGTAAACTAGTTAATATTAGGCTAATTATATTATAATATTATGTAAACAGAAAGCAATGACAATAGCAAGACAGGTTCACTAGCAAGCTAGACAGGTTTGTTTTTTTTTTAACAGCGTTTGCTAACTTTCTAACTAAATAATATGCCATGACTTTCTTCACCAAAACACACACACACACACACACTTGTTAAAAAAAAAAAAAAAAAGCCAGTCCTGCTTTTCTTTTCAGAACGCTGCCAAAAATCTCTCAGTGTCCGTAACAGTGAGCTGCAGAGACACAAAAAGACAAGGCCGTGCTGCTCTGTGCTTCTGTGTCCATAGTGTTTGTTGTGTTGAATCAGAGTGTCGGTGTTTACTAAGCTCCAGCCGCACCGCAGCGAGAGTTCAGCCCGTCTCTGTGCATACTAATGCTGCGAGAGATCCTCGGTCGCCCAAATCACAGGCCAGCTCTAGGACTCGGCCGGTCACAATAACAATGCGGCGGCCATTAATGAAAGGTCTGCTCGGGATTTATAGCGACGCCGGAGCGGGGAACGCTGTGCCAGCGAGCCTGGATGCTCAGCGCTTCAATACGGACCACAAATTATAAACAGTTTGAGTAAATGAAGTGAGCGAGTGGCTTTGTTGCACGGCCGTACATCTTCCCGTTGATGGTTGCTCTGGGAAAGGAAGTTATTGAAGCCTGGATTTCCTGCTTTCAGCTGCGGCCAAGAACTCTGAGGTTTATGGCAACTTCTGGAACTGAGTCATCTAATGATTCATGGAGTCTATACTGTTTTCATGGTTTGCCTACATAGAAACTTGGGCCATGTGACCTTTTAGGGTGAAGACAAGTTGGAGAAAACAGGAAATAATGAATAAAACAGTGTTAGGACATGTTTGTGATTAAAACTAATTGTTTTCTTATGACTAGAAATGGCATCTGGTTTTAGGTTGGGGTTTTTTTCCCAGTTCATTCAAGAAAACTATCATTTGTAAGTTGCTAAAATTAGTAGATATGATGAAGACGTTGATGTCAGAGTTAACTGCCAGCGCTGATGAATTCTTGAATCAGATTGGTCAGGCATTGAATACTTCTCTATAACAGCATCTGACAGAACTGAGGTTTATATCACGTCACTCTTTCTAATACATTATTGTTTCTATAGTAACAGCCAATCAGTCCATCAGGAGTTCATTTTGTGATCGTTGTGCTGATGGTTAAATTTGCTGAGTTTTTTTTGTCTTTTTTTTCACGGTGATGTTTGTTGGTAAATGAGACCTTTTAGTTGTACTCATGTTCGACGCACGTGAATCGAAGAGGGCTTTGGTTGAATGCGTGTTGTGATGATGTCACATGACGTGTCTTGGCCCACATCTACTGAAAATCTGCTGTATTTTTGAGAAATTGCAAGCTCCTCTGAATATTGTGGCGTTTGCTTGATTTTGTGTTCATTTCTGCGATCGCAAAGTCGCTACATCCTGGAGGGACTGACTAATTCACAGAGACTTCCACGTATTCTAAGACTTATAATACATTTACATTTATTCATTTAGCAGACGCTTTTATCCAAAGCGACTTACAAATGAGGAAATACAAGCCAAGCGATATATCAAGCGGAGAACAATACAAGTAGTGCTACCGTACAAGATCTTTTAATTGAGTTCTAGATAATCAAAGTGCGCAGAGTCGAGGTGTAAGTGCCAGAGTAGGTGTTTTTTTGTTTGTTTGTTTGTTTGTTTGTTTTTTAGGATAATGTAGGGTTGGCATTTTAGGGTTTAGTTAGGTGTTCACAGAAGAGGTGGGTCTTTAGCTGTTTTTTGAAGACAGTGACAGATTCGGCTGTCCGGATTAACGTTGGAAGTGCATTCCACCACTGAGGGATGATAAACCGATTAAACGGATTAAGAAAGAAAAATGTGTAATCGTTAATATGATGACATTTTCTGTCCAAATTAATTTTTAACATTTGTGGAAGGAGTCTCCAGTGCAGGTGCATTGTAATTATAACTCTTTATCAGTACGTTTTCCTCCACAGGAAAGTCTTCAGGAGCTTTCTGGTTTCTTCGTGTGTTTTTTTTTTTTTGCCTAATTATAGCTTCAAGAAAAGGAAAAAGAGAGGCTGGTACAGGAACAACAGTTTATGGGTGCTATAGTTTTGTTCTACAACATTAAATGTAACTATACATTTTTTTTTTTTTTAAGTATGAGCCTTTTTGCTGTAGTATAAGAAGAATAAAACACTTTGGGATGTGTGTTACTGGAAAATAATCAACATTGTGGTGGTAACAATAACTGCACATGCATCACGCTACCTTGTTGATTATTTTCCCATAACAGCATGCCTTAAAAGTGTGTTACTCCTTACTTACTGTATCAATCATATAATTTGCCCCACTTTTTTGTAATTGAATACTTCGACACGTACGATTTTGTGATAGTGCTTAATAAAGAAATCTCAGAACTCTCCTTCGTAGCGCAAAACTACATATTGAAAATGTCAAGAGAAATTTTTTCCCTATCGCATGATGTTTAGTTAAAACGCAGATAATAACCATTACAAATTCAAAGAACAAAGTGTTAATCCTTTATTATGTAAGTGAAAGCAATCTAGTAAAGTACACTACCCCCCCCCCCACCCCCCACCCCCCAAAAAAAAGGTTGTTAAGGCCAAAGTGTACCCCGGAATTTGCTGGCATTTTATAGCCGCACATTTACATTCGCCTTTATATGGCAATTGTGCTTTAAGGAGACCGCAGTCACTAACAGCATCGGAGACGCGGATTTACTCAGATCTCCTCCGCTCATTCTCTAACACACAATGGTCTATGGTCTACAGTGCATACTCACAGTCATACAAACACCACGAAGCCATATTCATCATGACACAATCATGAAAGGGAAAAATATGTTTCCTTGTTAAGCCTTGTCCAACACAATAAACTAAAAAGCTGAAAAGCAGAAACATGCATGTTAAAACATTCCTCTTTGCACTTCTATGTTGAATAACAGCAGGGGGAAAATACAGTCCTGAAGCTTAGCAGGAACCTGATTATGTGTATGAAGGGCTCTGCCATGCAATACTCTCAACCAAATGTGCACAGTACCGCATTCAGAATTCTCAAGGTTTAAAGCCTATTATTAACTGTGCGGCCCATTAACTCGCTTTAATCAACACTCACGGTTAATTGACTCTCTATTAAGCTACATAACTAACATTTATTTGCGTTTTTTCTTTCTTTTTCTTTTTTAGGGAACAGCACTCACCACTTCTTGAGAATTAGATCCGCAAAAGCGTCTAACCTTGGCGAGGAGTCCAAAGAAGAAGTCTTGTGTTGGTGTACATTCTTAATGTGGCAGACAAAGCATCGGTAGGAATGTGTGTGTGTGTGTGTGTGTGTGTGTGTGTGTGTGTGTGTGTGTGTGTGTGTGTGTATAGTTGCACCTCTATAAAAAAAAAAAAACAACACGCAAAAAAGAGAATCAGACTGATGTATTGCCTCACGTGCACCACTGGAAAAAATAGCTCCAGAGTCTAATTTAAGAGGAAATCAAGATGAAGCCAGGTCTGCTTGGAACACTTAATTGTGCTTAATAATGTGTAATCATATCGGTTTAATTTCCCTTCACAAATGCCAGCCCTGAGACTTTCTTTATTAAGTCATTGTAAAAACCTTAGAATGCAAATGGAAAATGGATTTAGAAATTACAAATAACCTTGAGTCTGACTCTGTGTATACACACAGATGAGCGGCTTTAAATTGAGCAGACTCTTCAGTTACGTTTTGGATATTTGTTCTAGATATGTGCATGGTGTGGCATGACTGGGCAGACCCCAGTCCCATAGTGTAGCATGACTGGGCAGACCCCAGTCCCATAATGTGGCAGACCGGGCAGACCCCAGGCCCATAATGTGGCAGACCAGGCAGACCCCAGTCCCATAGTGTAGCATGATTGGGCAGACCCCAGTCCCATAGTGTGGCAGACCGGACAGACCCCAGTCCCATAGTGTGGCAGACCAGGCAGACCCCAGTCCCATAGTGAGGCAGACCGGGCAGACCCCAGTCCCATAGTGAGGCAGACCGGGCAGACCCCAGTCCCATAGTGAGGCAGACCGGGCAGACCCCAGTGCCATAGTGTGGCAGACCGGGCAGACCCCAGTGCCATAGTGTGGCAGACCGGGCAGACCCCAGTGCCATAGTGTGGCATGACTGTGCAGACCTTCATATGGTCACGATTTGACACACACATATATATATATATATATATATATATATATATATATATATATATATATATCAATTGAACACAAAGATTTGCATTACAAATGATATTATCAGCAACAACTTGAGCGAGAAGTAGAACCTCACACTAGAGTTTTGTAGCATTTGGTACGTCCCCTTTTTGCTTTACCGACAGTGTGCACTCGAGCTGACTGCGAGTGTAAAACCTTATAATCTGTGTTAGATCGAATCCATCGGCGTGTCGTCTGAACACATGTTTCAATAGAAGGGATAAGACTCACGGAAAATCTGACCTTTTCTACAAAGCAGTTAACATGTTAAAAATGTCCTTACGTTTAAATAGTGACCTAGAAATTGTGCAACATCTTTCATATTGAATGTGCAAGATGTTGCACATGTCCTTTTTTTTTTATTTTATTATTATTATTTTTAATTTTTTTTTTTTTTTTTACAATTTTCTGTTTATTTCCAGTTTTAAATAAAAAAAAAATGTGGCCTCAAACTTTTGGATCCCGGTGTATATATTTCTGAAACGACTATGTTTTCCTGGAATGAAATACTGTATCTGTTGCATGTTTCTGAACCGCGAGTAAAGCTCTAGCATTTGAAAGTCTGATTAAAAGTGGAAAAGGAGATTATTAAGATTTTATTTCAATTCCACTGAAAGATGTCCCACCCACCTAATCCACTCATGGAAAAAAAAAAAAAAAACCCAACATTACTGCCACATTTTATAGAATGATAACTTTACAAAAGGAAATGAGTTGTCAGTGATTATCAGCATCGCCCACATCTGTCTCAAGGTAGAAATCACTTGCAGAATTTAAACCCGGGCCTCATCATTGTCTCTTCACCAATCATGCGAACATTGGTGTAAATGATCGGTGATTAATTTACTCAGTTCTGCTCAGTTAGATAAATGTCATTAGATAAATGTCATTAAAAATTTTGTCCAACATCATCTGTACAGAGTGTGTAAGTGCTCTTCTCTGTTTTGATGATGATGTGATGGCGCAGGACATTGCAGACATTTTGAGGATGAGTATCTGATGACAATCCAGATCGATCAAGCTCATTTCTGTTCTGCTATGACACACAGCTACCTAACATTTTATAAATTAGTGGGGTGGAGGGGGATCACAGCTAGCAAGTTTTTAGATGTAGTTTAAGCAGTCTATACAGTATTTTGCAGTTTTTTGTGATTAGTGAGGCCAAAAAATGCCTTTTTTGTGCTTTTTTGCGGAAAACTACTTGAAATGGCAAAATTGCAGTTGCATGAAATTGTTTTGCACGGTCTTTCACAGTGATGTTGTTGGTAAATGAGATCTTTTAAGCTGTACTCATGTTTGACGCACGTGAATCGATGGGGGGGTTTGGCTGAACGCGCGTTGTGATGTCACGTGGCGTGTTGTGATGAGGCCGCATGACATGTCTTGGCCCAAATCCAATGAAAATTGCAAGCTCCTGCGAATACTCGAGTTTCCTTGATTTTTCGAGCATTTCTGCGACCGCAAAATTCGCTAAATCCTGGAGGGACTGCTTAAGGGTCACCTTACGTATTAATCTGAAAATTACAACAACAAAAAAAAATTCTCATTACAACAGATAACCAAAGCTGACGTTGCAACAGTTGAGCTCACGGGTCTTCGACTAAAACACAGGGCTTACGTGTAATTATTGAATTTCATAGCGTAGCACTAGCCTTATACACAATGGCTTCCAACTACCTCTAATATGTCAGTTTGTATTAGAAACCTACATGAGGCCTTTACGCCAACGGAAACAAAAAATCTGAAAATGTCTGTTTGCCTGTGGAAAGAGTGAATAAATCTCAGTATGTTTAAAACCACTTTTGATCAGTTCAGACCTTTATTTAGACCAGCTGCCTTCATTGCTGGGAAATGTGCTGATGAAGAAGGACAGGAATAGCATCACTCTTGCACATCCACCAAAATATAATATGAAACTCAGAATTGGGGGGTGAGGGGTGTTACTCCTGTCTCATTCGGCTCTGCAATTATGTCAAGGTTTACAATCAGCATCTTCCAAGTCGTGTCATACTTTCCATCCCTTTTTTTTTTTTAACCCACCGATCTCTCAGATTCTGCTCAGACCACAGATAGATTCTAATAGGAAATGATGTGGATGGTGAATAAAGCAGACAGGACGTGGCTGTTTGTGTTGGGCTCTGTCCCAGCAGAGTTGAGCAGTTCACGTTGTCCTGTGACCGCAGGACGGGAGGAAAAGCGAGTTAGCTGCTTCTAAAAGCGGCGCGGACGCTTGTGTGTGGTTCATTCATACGTGTTGAGGTAAACCCTCAGCTCCTTGCATACAGCCATTATGAAATCTATTTGTTGCTTGCTGCTCGCTAAGTGGATATAAATGATTTCCAAATCAATAAAAGAATAGACACAGATGAAGGCGCGCCAACAGCTCACTTGGTTTTACTGTACATTCAGTTCAGACTTTCACAGTAATTTGCTCACTTTTATTATCTTGGTAATATACAACAGAACTATTAAATTCGCAAATCTGATTGATCTTAAGGTTTTGATTAATTTTCTCAAACAGCGAGTTTGACAGTGGCGCCATCAGTGATTTAACTCACATGTTTTATTATTGTAATATTAACGCACTCTTTCGAATACGTTATCGTTTCTGTAGAAGAAACTTATTCACAGGGAAATGAGAATTTAAGCCTGGCAATAGTTCAAAACTGGATTTTTAAAACGATGAAACAATGACGATGAAAAATGCATCAATGTCGCTCTGGTGAAGCTTTCTGTAAGAAGCGATTTAACATTTACAGTAGAAGATTTCCATCAGTATCAGTGCTTTAAGGTAAAGCTGTTCGTTTAAGTTTTCCATTGTGAGGGGAGATTTCAAGACTTTGCAATTTCTCAGTTACTTGACAAGCTGCATTTATTATTATTATTATTATTAGCTTCAAGATAGCAAGGAAAATGAATGCGAGTGGACACAAGGATAGTTTATAATGAAAATGATAATGGGAACTAACTTGTTGCATGGAGAGTCAATAACGTTAAATGTAACTACAAGCTAATAAAAGTATAATTCCTTAATAAGTAATTGTTGGTAAATTGTTGTCGTAAAAGAGGAATAACACACCTGCGGACATGCTGTTTTGGGAAAATAATAAACTTCAGGGTGGTAAAAGTATGTTCGCTTTGCATGGAGCTGCATCACGCTATGTCTTCATTGATAAATTTGATAGAACAGAATGACCCAGAGAGTATTTCCCTACAAATTACATATGGCTTTATTGGGTGTGTGTCATGACACTTCATAGTGCAGTCAATGACTTGGTTTTGATTCAGGATAACCCACGGAACATTTATTATTTGTATGATGCAAATTCTAACAGCAAATGTTCTCCACT
Source organism: Ictalurus punctatus (assembly GCF_001660625.3). Classification (NCBI taxonomy): domain Eukaryota; kingdom Metazoa; phylum Chordata; class Actinopteri; order Siluriformes; family Ictaluridae; genus Ictalurus; species Ictalurus punctatus. Next base: position 24,028,724 of record NC_030425.2, read on the forward strand.
GAAATCACATGACTTTCAGCATAGATATAGATTGACTCATGAGTGACTGATAATGTAAGTGATAATGTCATTATTATAATTATTATAATTATAATAATAATAATTATTATTATTATTATTATTATTGTTGTTGTTGTTGTTGTTCGAGCAATCTGACCACCAGGTTTAAAGAGGAACCTACACTTGGATGTACTAATCACACCTTCAGTTTATTTAAAGCCTGAAAAAACAACTTTTGCCAAAAGCAAATTCATGCAGAGCAACAAACAGCTGGCAACTGAAATATGAGGCGCATTAAAATGCCATTGATAAGTTAAGTGAGTAGATATCTTATCTGAAGCATACAGGAGCCATATGGTGCCACGGCCAGCGCCGCCTGTTGCTGGCATAACAATGGCCTGGTGTAGACAGCGAGCGCCAGCCGCGGCATGACAAATGGCCGTTAGCCTGCATCCTGGAAGCACTAAGAGTAACGTTCATATTTGCATTTTTTCCCCTTACAGGTGCAAAAGGCGACTAAACCAGATGTCAACTTGAGCACGGCACTGTTTGCCTTCTGCAGCTCAAAAGCCTAGTGCGCGTACACACACACACACACACACACAGAGACACACACACACTCCTCCCTGGCTCAGCAACAGGAAAGACAATAGGGTCTCTCTGTGTTGCGTCCATTCCCCCACAATCCTCCATTCCCAGAGGTAACCCAATCCAGTACGTCGGAGCAATGCACCTATTCTCTTCCCATTTCACAAGTGAAAGACTGCATTCTTTTTCTCTCCAGCCATGCTCACAAGCACCACTCAGACAGAAAATATAGAAATGAACGAAGTTTTCACCTCCTGATTCAGATTCATTATTAAATCCCCCCACCCCCGCTCAAAAAAATGCACAGATATGACAACGCAATGGGTCCAAGCACTATTTCAAGATTGCAATTCGCTCTGAAGGATGGGCAAAATCTTATAAATCTTTAAGAAATATAACCACATTCAACCTTCCTTCTTTTTTTGTCCCTCGTATTTGTGTCATACAAGAGAAATATCACGTACACGGCAGCTTTGAAACAGGCAAACAGAATTTCTCACGCTGCAGTCTACGGCTGTGTAAGATACAATTCAAATCCTAATATTGCATTACATCAGATTTTATAAATGTCTTGTGTCCATCACTCAAGCAATAAATAATACCTAAACATATTATGACACAAACTAGTACGCAAACAAATAGTGAGCAAATACTGCAGCACATTTTATATCTTTTTTTTCCACAAAATTTTACGGTCCAAGACTACTTTGGCTTTATGTGCTAACATGAACTTGAAAGCAAAATGATGCTATGCTATTAAATACAGAAAAAAGAGTACTAAACTCTACCTTTCCTTGTCGCTTCCGTGGTACCCTCAAGGGTAGGTTTTACCTGGTAAGGTGTATGAAGTGTACCATTAATGTATTCATCCAAAATGAAAGGTATATCAGTGGCACTAAAGGCGCAATGATGTACTTGACACCTTTTTTTTTCTTTTTTTTTAAATACAGACTACTACAACGATGTTACCATGTAAAAGACACATACAACACAGATACAGGTACAAAAGATGTAGTCTAGATGTTACCATTCCAGCAACAAGGAAAAGTACAGTTTAATGCATGGCGAGTGTACGGTTACACCCACACACTGGTTACATGTTCGAGGAAAAAAAAAAGCATTTGATCATGTTCTGTGCATAAACATGTCAAATATGTACATGAGCATGCAACCAACTAATTAGTGTTACAGCATGTTTCGATAATGATCCCGTCATTTCAAAACCATCAAGCCAAACATCATGTTCAACAGGTCTTCTCACTGCATAAGCTCAAAACGTATCACATACTGCTGCTAAACCACATTTATTCTTCTCTTCGATCCATTCTCAAAGAGCAGATTTGCTTTCCAAGATAAGGTCACGTCAGGGGTCAAGTCTCAATCTGTTTACTGTAGTCAATGATGACGGCCCAGTTAGAGGAGACAAACAACACATTGTGTCTTGCTGGACTTTCTTTCTTCTCTCTCTTTTTTTTTCCTTTTCTTTTTTTTTTAAAGGCCAGAGTGAAATATAAGGCAATAATTAACTGTGAGAAAGGAGGCTTAATCCCAAATCACACAATAGTGGAACTTGTTTTCAGAAAGCTGAGCGAGTGGGACAGTAACGCAAGTCCTCTTCACTGGGTATTTCCTTTAAGCGCTCCATAGGGATTTCGAAATGAAGTACTAAAGATACTCTTGTTTAAACATTTAGATATATGCTTGACATCTGGGTTGTTATTCATTTATCTTATAATCGACTCTGAGTGAACAGGAGCACTTAAGTTGGTTTAACAAAGTAATAAATAATTTTTAAAAATAAATAAATTCTAATAATGCGCTTTAAGTGAAGTTACTGACTTAAAATGAGGATAAAACTCAGTCAAACAAAACAAACAAGCGGAGTACATTCAGCTGAAAGACTGAATTTTAAACAGGAGAGGAAAGTGCAAAGCTAAGCATTAGCTTAGCACAAAAAAAAAGAAAAGAAACGAAAAAAAAAAAAAAACTAGAGCTAAGCTCTGAGCTCCTCTACGGGCCTTCTCTATGCATCTCCTAAGGCTAAAGGGGTTTCTTTTTCTTTTAAATAAAAACAAAAAAACAAAAAAACAAAACAAAACAAAACTTCATGTAAACTTCCAATAATATCACCAATTGTCCTCTGTTAGTACACTAACTACGTGTGTAAAGCACATGTCCTTCTAATTTGTAACCAAAACTGTTAAAACAGTGACACTTTTCCTGGACCAAATGTTAGCTAAAGTGCTACTCTGTTACACAACGTCAGCCTCGCGCGCGCTGTGTATCATTTCTGGTTATTTTTTATGACTCAAGAAACAACACAGTTCTCGTTTCATGTCTCGTCGATTCAACGTCGTCTGGCTTAGCAATGAAAACAAACAAACAAACAAACAAACAAACAAACAACGAGAACAAGCTGCTCTTTCGACATTAGTGCACACAGGAGGAGAAGGCGGGCAATCCCAACAAAGGAAATGACAAGCCGAATGCCGAGCGGTTTTTCCCTTACTGTAAATACTGATTTGCTGGAGTGCTGTAATGGCGAAATCTGACGACTTGAGTGTGTATACATCATAGCAGGCTAACAAACAAACCAGAAATATACGCTAGCCCATGCTTAGGTTCAGTAAAAAGCTTGCAATAATATACTTCCCGTCCTCAAACGCAACAGAAGTTGAATAAAGCGCTCCTGTGAAGTTTGACGGGGGGAAACATTCATAAATAAATCTCCCTATGGAAATTTTCCCGAGCTTTAATAAACACTTTGAGAGCATGCGTACGGAGTGCAAGCAGTTTTTAGACTGCTAAATGTGAAGAACAGTGGTGGAGGAGGTGCTGGTGCTGGAAGGGGGAAGAGAAGGCAAAAGGAAACGTGTAAAAGCTACTTACGGTGAGGATTTTTAAGAGAAGAAGAAGAAGAGACGCGAAAGCAACAAGTCTTTCTCCTTCTCTCTCTCTCTTTCTCTTTCTCCCGGCGCTGTTTTCGCACCGCTCCGATGAAGATCTGCAACTTCCGGCAGGGCGAACTGTGGGAGAGAAAACAGCAACATTTTGGATCCGTCATCCTGTCCAAAAAAAAAAAAAAAAAAAAAAAAAAAACCTGTCCAAATAATTTACCATCCAAACGCTTCGGGTAAGAAGCGGAAGGGTTTCAGGGAGCTGGATGGAGCTTTAGTGCTGAGCAATGGCGCGGGTGAGCGGGTTCTAGAGCAAAAAATGTGAAAAATGCCAAAGATTTTTGGAGCCATGTCTCCGGCGGGTTACAGCACTGAGTCAGTGGCTCACAAAGTGAAAGCACCCTGTTGCAGCGGCGTCGACAAAACACTGGAGTCGCGAACTAAATCCGTGTGAAAACACTTCCAGCCCGTCCTACTCTGGCTAGTTTTGTTTTCTCCTTAAAACCGCTCTACATTTTGTCAATTTTTTTCATTGTTTATTTATTTTTTTTTACTGACGACATAACCTACAAGTTTGCATATCAACCCGTTTTTATTAACATTAAACTTACCTTAACGTCCGTAATCGATATAATTTTTTAACAGCTCCGCCCCTTTGTTTGTTTGTTTTGGGTTGTTGTTTTTTGTTGTTGTTGTTGTTGTTTTTTTTTCTAATGTGTGAGAATTTATTTTTACAAAAGTGCGTAAAGTTATTGTGGCGGTTCAGGGCCGGGCGGGAATGCGAGCGCGGATCGCCGACACACCGAGAGATGCGAAGAATGCGCGGAATGAGAGCAGGAATGAAATGAACGCGAGGCGTCGGGTTCGCGCGAGAGGGCGGAGCCACGGGGTGGCGTCATCCCCCAGAGCCCAGCGAGGAGGGCGTGGCCACGTCCATAAAGGATGACTTCAGAGGACAACGTCGACGGCGCGGTCCAATAGGAGCAGGCCGAGGCGCGCTTCACGGGTTCAAATGAACGCAGATTACGTTTGAGTTTTATTCGCCTCGCAGAAGTGGACGGAGAAATCATTTCCTCAGCCGTGTGATTTATCAGATGACCCAGTGTGCAATTTTTATTACTCAGCCAATAAATTTGTTCAGAAACAGGCTCATGCCTAATGATAAAATGACTGGCTCTGTTTCTGTTCTTATTCTGTATTATTTATACTGTTTTGCAGTTTTGTCTTGTGCTAGTAATAGTTCAGTAAAAAACACAGCATGCATTCATCCATTAATCAGCCTACCGTTAGGGGTGTGATTACTTATGCACTTATAGGGTATTTCTCAAAGTGGGGTCCAGGGTCACCCAGGGGTCTCTGAAGCATACAATAGGTCTGTGTTTTAATTAATTTATTTTTTGTTTGTTTTTTTAATTTTTTAAATTGTCTTTTTGCATTTAGTTACAGCACTGTAATTATATTATATTTATTATTGACTTCTTATAGTTATTACACCGTTTGAATGGTCGCGTGTTTTAATCCAAACTTTAATAACTCAAAACTATCAGATCTATATTTCAATAAAATCAGATATATTTAAATAAATAAATAAAGTCAGCTGAATCTAATAACTATTGTAGTTTTAAAAATATTTTGCCTCGCACCTTCAGGGGTTTCTTTTGGTTACTTCGGTTTCCTCCCCCAGTCCAAAGACATGCATTGGCTGATTGGCTGATTGGCATTTCCTAATTGTGTGTAGTATGTGTGTGTGTGTGTGTGTGTGTGTGTGTGTGTGTGTGTGTGAGAGAGAGAGAGAGAGAGAGAGAGATTGTGCCCTGTGATGGGTTGGCACCCTGTCCAGGGTATCCCCTGCCTTGTGCCCAGAGTTCCCTCCAGGCTCCCTGTGACCCTGTGTAAGTATGGAAAATGGATGGATGGAAGTTCTGTCAGGGGAAAGTTCAGAAATAAAAAGCACAATTGCTCCATTAAATAGCCAAAACATTATTTTATATACATTTAAATGATGTCCATGAAATAATTGTATACTGTTGTCTTTGAATCTTATTTTAAAGTTAAAGGGGTGTCTGGCTGCAAAAAGATTGCGAACCCCTATGGTATGGGAATTCTGAACCAATGCCGATATCAAAGTAAAATTTTTTTTTTAATGAAATTGGAACAAGATCCACCTGGATTAGAATTACTAACGTTTATTTGTGTAATATTGTTTTTTTTTGTTTTTGTTTTTTTTTGCAAACCAATAATTTATACATTAAAATAAAAGATGAGCTATGACCATATCTGTGTGTTCCTTAAAGGGACATGGCATTGCTTTAAATCACTTTAAACACTTTATTAACTTAAAAATTATAAAGGTCCATTTACAGCCAGACTCTCAGGTGTCACCCAGATAAGGATGGATTCCCTTTTGAGTCTGGTTCCTCTCAAGGTTTCTCGTCTTGTCACCTCAGGGAGTTTTCCCTGCCATGGTCGCCTCTGGCTTGCTCACTAGGGAAAAATGAACATTTTATATCCAAATTTCTCTAAAGCTACGTTTGTGACAATGACCAATGTGAAAAGTTCTATATAGATAAAATGTAAATGAATAATAATAATAATAATAATAATAATAATAATAACACCAGTCTAAAACATTGGGTTAAAATGAACTGTCGTCCCATCCAGGGCATGTTCCCGCTTTATGAACAGTGTTTCCAGGATAGGCTCCGGATCTACCGTGACCCTGAGCAAGATAAAGCAGTTACTGAAAGTGAGTAAGAGAGTGGGAGTGAAGTTAAAGCAGTGATGTCTTTTATCAGTTTATACAATCATTGGTTAAATCTATGCATATTTGTATAATTCCAATATTATCCAGAATTTCCCAGTTCTTGTTGAAATTGGGCTTAGGAATCATTAATGTGTAATAACTTCTGCAAAACACTTACAAGATGCAACTTTAAGGGTTCTATATCTTGTAGAAAGTTTTTGTGATAAGACAGTTTATTAAATGTTTTAAGTTAAAATTTCAGCACCCTTCTTCATATGAAATTTTAAAATTCGCACGAGAAGCTGAATCTGTTCAGTTTACTGATACCATTTTAAGCTTGATTTCTTATATAGGAAATATGACAATCCCAGCATGCTTCCACTGGAGTCCTGAGATCTGTGCAAGCCTCCTAATTCTGTTTTGAGACCAACATTTTCTTCAAAACCTCTAATCATTACCCCAGTTCGGCAGTTTGAGAGGGAGGGAGAGGGTTATGTGTCAAACAGGTCAAACAGTTCATCATCATCATCATCATAACAAATGAAAAACCCCATCTAGGGACCTCTTTTGTTGCAAATCAATAGTTAATGAATAAGTTGTCCAAGCGCATGATTCTGCATGATACTGTAAGTGCAATCACTCTCCTTTTGACCGTCGTTCAGCAGTATTGACAGTCAGCCTGCTTTCCAGTGTTCTCTTATCTAATCTCCTGCTCTCGTCTCATAGGTGGTGTCTGTTCTTTCAGCACTTTAACTATTACGCATCAAAAGAGGGAGGTTTATCTATGCAAATGCCATAGAGTCCTAGAGGAGCCGGTCTTAATCCACCCCACCCCACCCCCTCCATCCCAACCAGGAGCAGGCCGCTAAACACCTGCGTAAAGTCACAGCCCTGATTCATTCACCGTTACGGGTCATCTGCCAAAAGGTTTCATGCGCTCCTTGTTAAACATTAGCTTCCCGTATCCAGGAAGCTCCTGCGCAGGATCCCTGCATAATAGCAGACTGTAAACCGCTTCATAGCCTTACACGGCAGCTTGTTTTCATGGCCTCTCTCAGGTGGCAGATTGGATCAGGGTTGAGGGGCCAAATGAAAATCTGAGAGTGGTTGGGAACTCAGGTGGAAATGCGGTTTGTGAGGAGCGAAGCCATAAGAAATGGTTGTGGTTAAATAAGGCATAGATCTCTGTGCTGTCATTTTTGCCCTTCAAACAGGCGACATTACGAGGGTGCCTTTGTTTTCAGAGAGGCACGGCATATTTAAAGTCTTCCTCCATAATAAAACTGAAGCAACTCATGTTGAACATGTAGATCAAACGCTGGCGGTGTGAGCCTAACAGATTGGACATAAGCGCAAGGCCTAAGCCTTTGTAATCTTTACAGATTACAGTTTTCATGACAGAAGCTCATTTGAGAAAGCAATAAGCTCTCCACATTCAACTATCATTCTGCACCCCAATCCAATCAACTTCATATAACATACACCTGGGCAATATATTTCACTATCTCCAGATATGCCCTGGGCTTTACCAACTGTGATATATTGCATGAAACAATATCCCCTTGTAGGTCATTTGGTTTACAATATACAAAATGGCATTTAAATACACAGTTCTCAAAAACAGTTAGGTGAAAACAGGGATTGATTTGAAGGCCTCCCAACACCACCCACCCCCTAGTTCAAAAATATTCCTTTTGGTATATGGATGTTAAAATATTATTGGCATCGCAAAAGAGCATATGATGCTAAAGAAAAGCCCAAAATCGGAGAATCATTTAATAATCATGTCACATTAATCGCTGAACTATTTTGAGCAATTAAGTAACATTGGGGGAAATTCTTCCTACTTACTGTATACTCTCTAGGTTTATTTCTGAGCTAAAAAAAAAAAAAAAAAACAAAAAAAAAAACTATAGTACAAAGTAACATTATGAAATGTATACTATACAGGGAAGGAAAAAAGGAAAGACTTGCATCAGTAAGGAGTAACTAAGTAATTATTAAGCAATATTTGAGAAAAATCTTGAAAATGTGTCGTTTGTGACAGGGGAAAGACAAAGTGAAGATACGGAAAAAAGAAGAAGAAATAAAGAAGAAAAAAGATTTGAGATCGAATCAAAGCTGAGCGGTGTAACCTTACATTCTAATGTGTCTAACCTCATGTTCCTCACACACACACACACACACACACACACACGCGCGCGCGCGCACACAAACAACTAATACCAGTATCACCTGGCTTACTACTGGGTGTGGCCTTGACACAAAGCAGTTAATGCAGGGCCGAAACCTGAGAGGGGTTAACCTGTTAGTGAGGTGTTTGGGGATGGGGGGCCCTTTTTTAAAAAAGGTGTGTGTTGGGGTGGGAACCTTTTAAAGAGAAGTGTTTGGGGGTGGTCTCCACTTTCAGCAGGTGTGAATAAAGTGATAAAGAGTTTGAAAATGGATCTCACACCTTTCTAAATTATGAGAGAATGTGTGTGTGTTTTATCTATCTATCTATCTATCTATCTATCTATCTATCTATCTATCTATCTATCTATCTATTTCTCTCTCTCTCTCTCTCTCTCTCTCTCTCTATAAATATATATATATATATATGTGTGTGTGTGTGTGTGTGTGTGTGTGTGTGTGTGTGTGTATGCTGTAGTATTTTCCTATATTTTATCTTACAGATGTTATCAGATTGAAAGCTCTGACTGTGGTAAATATTGTGTGTGTGAATATACAGAACATCCGTGAATACCAGGATTACTGTAATGCATATAGATATCATATTCTTCTTTTTCCTTTCTCATAAATAAAAACTGTCCCCAAATACGAGCCTGAATACAAACACTCTCCCTTTCTGCTTTTGCTGAGGGTCTTTTCCATGTCCATTATCGGCAGCGCAATCTGATGTGGACAGATACAGCCCCAAAGGCCTTGTGTGTGCATGTGTCTATGTGTGTGTGTGTGTGTGTGTGTGTGTGTGTGTGTGTGTGTGTGTGTTTTGAAGACTGGAGCATGTCGCTCTCTTCGCCGCAGGGGGCAGAGGCGGAGCAGCGAGTTGGGGGTTGGGGTAGGTGGCTTGGCCTGCTTTAGTTCATTTCGCCATCGCCTTGTGACCTCTGCTAATCAGGAGGCTCATGCGAGGCCAGGTGCAGATCAGGCCAGCCTGCTCACACAGCCAGCACTGATTGGCTTTAGCAAGAGATAAGGGCCGAGTCTGCCAGATTCAGCACTCGCTCACTGATAAAAACACAGAGCTTTATTTCAGAGTGCTGAGCAAGAACAGGAGGGGGTTTTTACTCACCCCAAACCAAAACCACCACAGGGGTTCTTTCATCAGATTTATTTTCCTTTTATTTGGCCCCATAATCAGAAGCGTCATGCCCATTAACTTCGGAATGGCACGTGTCTGCCTAAGATTTTATGCAAATGAATTGATTAATAAATAGCTTGATTAATGGTGATAGTTTTATTGGAGACTCTTCTTTGCGCTGAGAAGTTCGAGGTAGAACCCGATCTTTCAGGAAGGGTTCCAGGGAGCTCATCTGCATGCTTACAAATAAAGCTGCAAGAAATGGTCTTTAACCATATTTTTTGGTATCAGAATGAACTGAAAAATAATTTCTCACCACTTCCGTAATCGCTTTATTCAGGTCAGGGTCATGGTGGATCTAGAGCCTATCCTAGGAACGCTGGGATGTGAGGCAGAGATACACTCTGAATGGAATACCAGTCCATCGAAAAAAATGTTGCAATGTCCCTGGATGTAACTTTGTCACTTAATTTTCTACTGAAAAGATTCAATATCCATAACTTTAACTGATAGCTCTTGAAAGATATCATGCAATGATATACATGTTAGTTACTTACATACATGCAACATTACCTTACAAAATTAATGTTACCAGTATAATAATAAATACGTAGACCATACTGTATGCTTGGAGATGAGATTCAGCCCCTATTAGCGCTCTTTTTCATTTTGCAGAATAAAGCACATTAAAGTAGAATGTACTTACTTCAAAATATAGCACTGCAGAAGCTTCATGCTCTAGCAAGGATGAACAACAGAGGTGGAAAATACTTGAGCAATTGTACTTATTTAATATTCTTAAGTATTATTATTGTGTATTTATGCTTTACATTGGTATTAGTGCAAATGAATACGTGTACTTTGACTTAATTACAGTAACACTTTATAATAACAGTACATGAATAATTATGCACTAATTCCTGAGTGAAATTTGATTTAGTTTAGTGATTTAATAAACATGTACTAACACGTTAAGGTGGTCGTTATTCACGCATGAATTCATCAGTTAAGGTTAGCTCTTCACTAGGTTGTGATTAGTACTTGCCTTAACTCATCACTAGTTCATATTTAAGTAAGTATTAATTCAGGTATTAGTGCATGATGATTCATGTACAGTTATTGTAAAATGTTACCTTAATTACATTCAAAAATAAAAAAAAAATAAAATAAACACTGTTACTCCTTACATTTTTATTTAGACCTTTAAAGTACTCATTACATATCTCTTCTCTCATCCCAACAATGACTGTACGCTATATACCAGTGGAATGAGCCCAGTTTATCATCCAATCATTTCTGATTTGCATCTAAACTAAATGTAGAAAATAAAAATATTGTAGAAAAAACATTCATCAATGTAGAAAAGAAAAAAACCCTGACAATTCTCAGTGACTAGTGTAAATGGTGGGGTCTCCTTTGCCACCCTAGATCGCATGAACTCCATCTAATTTGAAAAAGCATGCTGAGGTAAGTTTAACTGGCTATATTTAACTGAGCTAGCCTGCTTTTTCCCCCCCCATAATGCCAGGTTAGACTAGCATCATTTCCAGTAGCTAACATAATTAGATGGGCAAGCAAGCCAAATTCTAGCTGATGGTAAATACTATGCATTAGTCATGAATAGGACCAGCAGATTTGAATTTTTTTTTTTTCAGGCACAACAGTGTTTTCATCACAAAATACTTACTTGAGTAGATTTAAAAGTAGCAACTTTTTTTTTTTACTTTCACCTGAGTACTGCTTTATTTATTTATTTATTTTATTTTATTTTTTTTGCTGAATACTTCAAGTTTAATAGAGTAAGATTATGACACATCTATCATATATCTATACTTTTCAAGTTTATGTGTGTGCTGAAAATTCTGCCATCTTTAGATCTTTACATACATTTTGTTTGCATGATGCCTGTCTATAATTGAAGTGTCTCTGGTAGTAAGTTTGTGGGATTTACATTAGCGCATTAACTTGATATCCTATCACCATAATACAACATGTCAGGGTACCATTGTGTACTGAATGTCATGGAAAAGGACCGTGAGAATGTACATCGCCCTCTTGTGGACAGCTCTAGAGGCTTTCTGGAGTATTCTTCTGTATTTGAGTGAACTTTGTGAACCTTAGGGCCACCATAAACTATGCAACATACCTTGCAGCCTCAACATGACTTTCATTCCAATTAACAGGATAAAAGCACTAGGACAATATGTCTCATTAAAAATTGGTCAGGAATGTGTTTTTAGAGTTGAAAGGTACGGGCCAGACTTAATCTGCATAAGAGAAAGCCGTGTATTCACGCTGTTACCTTAAACAAAAAAAAAATTCATTAAGGAAAAATGTTGATTAGATGACATTGTTGATGTTCCTCTCCACAGATGCTTTAATGACATTCTTCTGTTCAGAGTCTGAAAGATAAAAGGCACGCAACTGGCACCAATACGCTAAAGCAATGCAGTTAACAAAATTTAATTAAAACTGATTAGAATATCTGGGCAGCATGCCTGTGATGTCGGGTTTATTTAAATTTAGGGAAATGCAAGAAACCTCAGTGTTGCTTTTTGTCTTCTTCTCCTTTTCACTAAGCGCATAATGAATAAATTTGAAGCAAACAGCGTGCTGACCTGACAGAGTGAACACAGAACGAAAGTCTTTTTCTTTACAAATGTGAAATTATCTTAGAAATCAGCATGGAACCAGGTTACTGAAAGCACCCATCGCTGCACTTTATCCAAAACCCAGGAAGAACAGTAGTCTCCAGGCAACAAGCGAGGGTTTTGATGTCCAAATGTTTGTGCTCTAAATGTCTCTTTAACTCAATTCTGTAATGCAGTGTTTGAAGATATGGATCTCTGCTGCCTTTGATGGTCGTCCTGGCACTCACAGGCATGTGGTTGGAACAATCCCACACTGCGGGCAGCCCAGCTATAAATAAAGCTGTAAATGTGTATATATATATATATATATATATATATATATATATATATATATATATATATAGAGAGAGAGAGAGAGAGAGAGAGAGAGAGAGAGAGAGAGAGAGAGAGAGAGAGAGAGAGAGAGAGAGTCTGTTTCTGCTATTGTTCCACTGAAGAAAAAGTCTGTAATGGGACGGGTCTGATGAAGATGTGCTCGGGTCTAACGGCTGTGTATGATTCAGAGCGGGGAGGTTGTGTGTATGCAGGCTTAAAGCCTCAAACCACATTAAGGAGGTATATTGCATATATTACAAATGATATACATTTACATCCTTGCCTTCATGTCAGGACCTTCAAATTTTATGGTTATAAATCTGACCTTAAAAAGACAAAAATTGGTTATGTGCAGCTGAATATATGTGAGAAGATTTAAATAAAACAAAACAAAACTCCTCATTAAAAGGATAAACAAAATATGCATATCAAATAAAATGTTGTATTTGATTGGACCTTAGTGAGGATCAAAAGCTTATGTGAGGAATAAAACACAATGAGGTTTAGCATTATCACCCCAAAGGTGATTATTTTCCAATAACACCATGTCCTGAAGTGTTTAATTCCTCTTATACAACAGAAATTCGACAAAGATGAAAATTTTACAATGATTAATGGAAGATACGTAATGCTTTTTAACCAACCGAGTTAAATTTAATGTAGTGGAACATCCACAAGACAATGTTAGAGTAGCTATATACCCGTCATTCCCTCAGCAGCCGCTCTGTGGCTGTGGGGATTTGTGTTCATTCAGCCATAAGAGCATTGGTGAGGTCAGGCGAGGAGGCCTGGGGTGCAGTCGGCATTCCAATTAATCCAAAAGGTGTTCAGCAGGGTTGAGGTCAGGGCTCTGTGCAGAACAGTCGAGTTCTTCCACATGAACTTTGGCAAACTATGCCTTCATGGAGCTCGCTTTATACACAGGGGCATTGTCACGCTGGAACAAGTTTGGGCCTCTTAGTTCCATTGAAGGGAAGTTGTAAAGCTACATCATACGAAGACAGTCCATACAATTGTGTACATCCAACTTTGTGACAACTGTTTGGAGAAGAACCAAATATGGGTGTGTGTCCACAAACCTTTTACCATATGGTGTATCAACAATTCTACATTTTGTTTTTGTTAAATAACAAGTTATTAAAACCGGTTTATTATTAATATGGATCTGTTAATGAGCTTTTATTATAGAAACAATAGCGCATTAGAAATGGTGCATTAATATAAACCTGATTTGAATTACAGCTGGAACTGCTGTCAAAGCTGCTGTTATAGGAAATGAAAACACCTTCTGACCAATCAGATTTGGGTATTCAAAAGTACTGTGGTAGAAACGATTTTAATATTGTAAAATAATAGAATTTTCAAAAAGAACCTTCCAAAGTTTTCTGTTTTTACATCAGGAAAATGAATGATATCTTCAGTACAACAGTGCATTTGATAGCAATATGTTTTTTGTTTTTTTTTACTCAAATCCGTTTTATTTTGAATACAAAATATGCATATTTCATCAAATGTTAATCAATAATTATCAAAGCTATCTCATATTGAGATAGAGTTTGAAATGAAACAACCATTAAAGGAGCAGTTTGTAATTTTTAGTGCTATCTGCTGCCTGCGACTAAAACTGCAATTGCAGTGAAAGGATTGACCTGCCTTCGTATTTCTCCCATCTGACCATTTGGTTTGCCTTTTAAGGAAAAGGGATAGATGAGCAGACCTGGGGGCAGAGCTAATTTCAGGGTCAGAAAAAAAAAAAGAAAAGGTCTAATAAAACACTGCCATATCCATTGCATAATAATATCACGAATCAGTATTTCTATGCAATTAGTCTAGACCTAGAAAAATGTTAAACCTAGAAAAAAATTACAAACGGCACCTTTAAATAATATTCAGACCAGATTGAATTATAACTACTTAAAAACAATAGCTCCCAGAACTTATAGCTCCCATAATATAGCATTTATAGCTCCCATAATATAAAGTTTATAGCTCCCATAGTAGAGATTTCCCACAGTAACAATGACAGTGTACATATTTTTATGTACAGTTTTTGACACTTTTTCTTTCTTACAATTTTATAGAAAATATCAGAACTTTGTAATCCATGCAGGTGTAAATGCACTTCTGAGGCATGTTAAGAGGATGCAATGGAGGAATCAATTACTCGTAATGATCTGAATCTTAAGCACAAATCAATATCAGCCTGGATAAGACACTGTTTCAGCCTTTGTGTTTGGGAGTAAACAGGGGTTGAGGTTCTCTAGAGCTCTCGGCTGTGCTTGGCTTCATGAAGGCGACCGGAGGAAAGGTAATTGCAGTAGGGAAGCTAATGGCTATTCAGGACACCGTAGCGCTGGACAATTACACAGGTGGTCTTCACTGTTATTTAGGCTCTCAGAGGCAGCTCAGTGATGAAGACGCCCTCGTCTCTTAATCTCCCCCCAGCTCCAGTCATATAATGGGTCAGAAAATGTAGCAGAACAAAGGTTTTTATCGAAAAGGCCATTGTCGGAGACAGCGCTAACAGTGAAATTCACATTTAACACAGCTGGCTCTTAATGGGGCCCAAAGAATATGACAGGCGGTGTGTACTTTTTTCCAAAAATGCTTCTTTTGACAGTGTATTTTGGGATAAAAAGTGTGCAATTTGGAAGCGTGCTAAAAAAAAAAAAAAAAAAAAAAAAAAGAAGAGCTTACAGGCTGGAAGCAGTGCTTACAATTCATCTGGGCCAGTATTTTAGTTCCACAAAACTTGCGTGAAAGTGCAACTGAGCCACAGGCCTCTCTCATAATCACACAACTTGGCTTAATTAAGATATTCAATTTGCCTGAAGCCGAACCAAAAAATTCTGAAAATGAAAAATACACATCTGATGAAACATGGAGGTCTTCAAATGAATCACACAAAGAGAACCGCACCCTAACCTAACCACATTACCTCCACTGGCCTCCATTATAACCTTGTTGAGTCCAATTGTGCAGAGCTGCACCATTATACACAAGAGAAAATGTGACCTCTGCTTTTCAGAAGAGCTTCCCTTCGACCGTTTCAGTAACAAAACCCAGATTTCATCATGCAACTTTATTGCAGCAAGAAGACCGCCGGTCTGAGGAATTAAAATGAAACACTGCCTCTGCCTTAAGCGAGCCTTTTGTTTGCAGTCTTTGGTCTGAAAGTTATTAAGTGTGACTGAGCGATCGAGATCAATTTATTCCTCTTCCATTCGTTCAAAAGTACACACAGGACAGTCACACAAAATGGTCAGTGGTGAATGAGGAGAGCACAAGGACAGGAATTCGCTTTTCCTCTCAGCCCGTCAGGCCCCACACACCGCATTCAAACCTCAAGAGTGAAACAAACGATCGCGCCGACCTTCACATTAAACTGCACGAAGGAATCCTTTTTTTTTTAATAGCCACATTGCATTCTTACAAACTAGTAGCAATCGTCTGCTTATGGTTTGAATTCTATGATTGCCTTGGGGGTGGAGAAGGCAATTTCATGTCTGTTTGCTTCAGATCTATAGAAGTTTCATACAAGCAGGAAAAAAAAACAAACATTGAAGCCTTTTCAACAGCACAATGAAGTGCCTGAACTAGATAATTTGGTCTGTTCACTTAAAAGAGAGCAAGACAGATTCCTCTATCCCAAACTCCATGCAACAATTTAAAATAAAAAGTAAAAGACCTTGCTGTTATTTATTTCCTCGTTTCTCATCATATTTAGTGATAAAAGCCAACAAACTGGAAGCAGTCAAGCTGTCACTGGGGTACAACTGGGGAAGGGTCCAGTCCAGATGAGGACCCATGACAGACACTGACATGTGGAATAGACCTATTTGATCGAAATTTGTTGTTCAAAAACAGGCCTGGGGTGTAATGGATGGTGAGTCTGACTAGAAGACATGATTTGCAACAACTCTGATAGTCACTTAAAAATCAGATTAAAAATCCATATCAACAGTTTAAAAAAAAGAAAAGAAAAAACAAACACACTTAGCATTAACCCGCTATTAGTTTCATCACGCAATCCTTCATAACTGTGTAAATTTTAAATGATAGCATGTTGGATAAATACAGGGCAGAAAAAACACTGAATGCTGAAATAATACTGAATACTGTAAATAATAATCCAATAACAAAAACCCTTAGGTAATACTGATAAGGATGTCATTTCCAAAGTGAGTGCTGTGGATCAGGAATTCATTCCACATTCCTATACTTGGTAAAGAGATTGTAGAGGACGCGTAATGTAGACTTTAGGTCACAGTTGACAATGTCTGTGAAGACAGAAAATAACAGATGTAGACAGGTTAATGTTATGCTTCAACAGAATGCTGTGAGTTCAATCGATCGTTCGAGCAGAGAGCCATTGTTTGACACTTAACTCTCAATTGCCTCACTTTTAAGTCATGGCAAAGTGTTTGGAATAAAAGTATTTGCTAACCTAGTGAGTACATTTAAATATAACTCCTAGGCTCTGATTTAATAAGATAGTAAATAAAGAAACTCATTTGAATGTGTAACCTGTTATTGAGCAAACAGAGCTAGGGGACGTGTTCTGGGGAATTTACAAAACAGAGAAACCTTTATTTGTCAGATATACATTACGACACAGTGATATTCTCTTGTTAGAAAGCTGGGGTCAGAGCACAGGGGCAGCCATGAGACGGTGCCCCTGGAGCAGATAGGGTTAAAAGCCTTGCTCAAGGCCCCAACAGTGGCAGCTTGGTAGTGTAGGGGGTTCAACTCCTGACCTGATCAGTAACCCAGAGCCTTAAACATTGGGCCACTGCTGCCCAAAAAAGCCCACTATTGCCCAAAACACATGCCACTACTGCCCAAAACACATGCTACTACTGCCCAAAACAGGCCACTACTGCCCAAAACAACCTACTACCGCCCAAAACAGCCCACTACTGCACAAAACACATGCCACTACTGCACAAAACAGCCCACTACTGCCCAAAACAGGCCACTACTGTCCAAAACACATGCCACTACTGCCCAAAACACATGCCACTACTGCACAAAACAGCCCACTACTGCTCAAAACAGCCCACTACTGCCCAAAACAAGCCACTACTGCCCAAAACAACCTACTACCGCCCAAAATCAGCCCACTACTGCCCAAAACACATGCCACTACTGCCCAAAACAGCCCACTACTGCCCAAAACACATGCCACTACTGCCCAAAACAGCCCACTACTGCCCAAAACACATGCCACTACTGCCCAAAACAGCCCACTACTGCCCAAAACAGCCCACTACTGCCCAAAACACATGCCACTACTGCCCAAAACAGCCCACTACTGCCCAAAACACATGCCACTACTGCCCAAAACACATGCCACTACTGCTCAAAACAGCCCACTACTGTCCAAAACAGGCCACTACTGCTCAAAACAGCCCACTACTGCCCAAAACATGTCACTACTGCCCAAAACAGCCCACTACTGCCCTAAACACGCCACCACTGCCCAAAACAGCCCACTAGCGCCCAAAACAGGCCACTACTGCCCATAACAGCCCACTACTGCCCATAACAGCCCACTACTGCCCAAAACAGGTCACTACTGCCCATAACAGGTCACTACTGCTCAAAACATGCCACTACTGCCTAAAACAGCCCACTACTGCCCAAAACACATGCCACTACTGCCCAAAACAGCCCACTACTGCCCTAAACACGCCACAACTGCCCAAAACAGCACACTACTGCCCAAAACAGGCCACTATTGCCCAAAACATGCCACTAGTGCCACAAACAGGCCACTACTGCCCAAAACAGCCCACTACTGCCCAAAACACACCACCACTGCCTAAAACAGCCCACTTCTGCCCAAAAACATGCCACTATTGCCCCCCCCCAAAAAAAAAACAACAAAAAAAGGCCCACTACTGCCCAAATCAGCCTACTGCTGCCCAAAACAATATGTAAATGAGTTTTTTTACTCAATGTTCTCAAAAGCCATGGTGAATTAGGATCTCAAACAGATTAAATGTGGTAAGGTGCATTGAAAATACAGTTCAAAATACAATATAAAATTAAATGAAAATCGTGTAGCTACAAATCTGTTCTTGATGTATATACATTAAAAGAAAATGCTAGTCGCATACGTAACTGTAGATTTCTGAACCCTGGGGTGGCGAATAATGTTTAAATAATCAAATGAGAGGATATGCACGCATGCAAAGAAATACCAACAGGCTCACATAGTGACAACAAATACCACTATCATACAACAATCAACAAGACCAAGAACGTTCTTGCCAATACCATCGCAGCTTCCTCCAAGGAATTCTGGCGATTATACAGAGTTCATAAAATCACAGTTACATACTGTCTGTAAATAGTGTTTTATTTGACACATTTGAACCACCAGATGTGGTGTATAACCCCTGGATAAATTCTACCAACAATCTCATGAACAAGAGAACTCATCTTAGGAACATCCTAGGACTGCCCTGACAATGTGTACCTTGTAAAACTGAACAATGTGCCAAATCTGGTGACACCCAGGTAGCAGCAGTACAGACCTACTGGAGGAGTATACCTATAAATAAGGCCCATTTAGAGGAGATGCTTCTTGTACAGTGGCAGGTTCCTGTAGGGGCTACATGTCCACCACCCAGTGGGGTGTCTTAGACATTAAAAAGTTGGTGTGAGGACAGCATGGCTGTCTAAAAGACATCACAAGGCATGCACAGGACAAGTCAACTTCAAGGAGGCTTTAAGAAACACCAGCACAAAGAGGGAAGTGCCATGGGAGGCTCATAGAAGACCATGGCAAATGGCAGTACCTCACCCCTGTTCTAATGTTAGTAATAAGCCTGAGGGACCCAGAGAGATATGTCATCCATGGTGTTGTGGTGAGCTCCAATGTCTGCTGCATACACCTTCAGGGAAGATGGAACCTAGGAAGTGGAAACTACTGATAAAGTAAACACCATTTGCAGAACAATTTCCACTTAAGGAAATATAGGCCTATGTGTTAGGGATGCTTGCATTCAGAAGTGTTTCCTGGATTGCTACATCTCAGGCCTCAGCAATTCATTCAGAGGGGCCAAACCCACAGATCATCCATCTGGGACAACAGATCTGCTTGAGGAGGAAACAGACCGGATATTCTTGCAACAAGTAAAAGCAGCAGTGGAAACCAAGGTCCTGACAACCATCTTGAGGCCAGAAGTAGGACTTTGTAGCCTAGTTGCTGAATCCTCCGTAGAGTAAGCAGGTCTTTGCACTGTGGAATGGGAAGCCCTGTGGTCGAAGGTAAAAGTGCAATAAAGTGCATTTGATCTTGTGGGTTGAGGTGCACCATCCAACCCTATTCAAGCCATGGTGATCTTCAGGGTGGATGCCACAACTTCGTTTCAGCCTTCCATAGGTGCACACAAGCTGGCAGGGAAAGAACCAGAGTCCTTCCCCAGATGCTGCAGAGACTAGAGGCATTGAAACTGATGACTTTGCCTTTTAGGTCATCATCAGCCTGAAGGAACGTTCCAGATACAGCTGTAGACTTAGCTTCCTCACACGAAAATGGCCAGTGAGTTATAAGGAGCACTATGCTGAAGAATGCAAGCCTCTGAGTTACATGGTCTCAGCTGTTGGATCATTGATTTCAGCTGAACCATATCTGCTGCCATGATAGTCATTTGTTTAGAGAGCAACTCAGACTGCTTTCTGGGCTTCACTGCTTATCAGTTGTCACCGGGCCTGGGCGTTTAAAACCAACAGCCTGTTTAGACTGAGGTGTTTGGGCCAGATTCAGCTCTGAGCCAAGATTCGAAACTGCCAGCCAAGCATGTTGTGTCTGCACTGACATCATTACGCTGTCAACACAGGAGCTGTCTGAATGGATGACTGAATCAGACACAGCTTCCTTAAGATGGTCAATACTAAAACAGTGAGTGAATAGCTGATGCCTATCATGGTTTTCCAAGAGATTAAGACATTGTTTGTATAAGCATCCTGTAGCATGGTTAACTGTGGATGTCTACTCGGTACAATGTGGACTCTGGGGGCAATCCAACCCACATTTGTATGTAGGGAATACCCATGCCCAAACAAAAAGCTGTGAATTAGCAAGAATTAGCAGTCAGCTAAGAATAGCAGACTCAGCACGCAACAGAGTGTGGTATGTAGTGGGAGTACAAACTCTAACTCTGACGCTTAGCCACAAGCCCCGTAAGCCAGAGAGCAGAACCCACAAGAATGTGAAACAATCGAAAAGAGGAAAAACAGTAGGAGGATCAGCTGGCAGGGAAAAAAAAGAAAGAGTTGTGTTGTACCGCTCACTCAGTAAGGAATCGCTCAACTCACACGAGACCACAAGGTAAACAAGCCATGACAATGCTTGTATGTGACCACACAGTTGTTCTATTGCTTATGTAGCTGGCTATTGCTGTGCAATAAGAATGTAAGCAACTTAAACACAGAGGGAGATCCATCTCAATGGAATTATGCAGTAAATGATATCTACAAAACCCAGACAATGTTACCAACACAGCAGAGAGAAGGGTTCACCTCACTGGTACCCATAGAGGTCGAGAAGAAGAAGATTGCCTTTATTTTCACATACACATTACAACAGAATGGAATTATTTTTTCGACATATCCCAGCTTGTTAGGAAGCTGGGGTCAGAGTGCAGGATCAGTCATGATACGGCACCCCTAGAGCAGATATGGTTACTGGCCTTGCTCAAGGGCCCAACAGTGGCAGTTTGGAGGTGCTTGGGCTTGAACCTCCAACCTTCTGCTCATTAACCCATCTGATAAACAAAAAAATTCCCAAAGAGTGTTAAGTACAGACCAGTAGAACACAAAAGGAATGAAAACCAACCCAAATCTAGCAATCGTAATGCTCATAATGAGAATGAGAATGCTTTCCTCCTAGCTTTGGATGACAGTACACATGTAGCTCTGACAATAGTCCCAAGCTGCATAAGCTTGCACATGTAGTCAGACTTGTGTTCAGGAAAGAAGGTAACATGGAATAATTGTTGTATGACAGCAGTATTTGCTGTGAATAATGCATTGTACATCCCTATTTGGCCTTGTTGTGCATACTTGCACAAGGGTGTTATACAGATAAAAGCGATGAAACAAAAACCTTTTCTCTGGACTTTTTGAATGCTGTTGTTATAGGTGCGTATTTGTGGCAAATATCTAATATGAAACTAGCTTTACTGCATTAACATGAAAACATAATAATAACTTTGTGAAAATGAGATAATTTCAAGAAACGTTAATAAAAATTTTCAATTTGTCTTCAAATGGTGCATGCAAACATGCACAGAATTTAATACCTGCCCTTCCATCATATTATTTCACACACAATCAAGTTTTTACATATACAGTTGAGGTAAGAAGTTTACATACACCTTGCAGAATCTGTAAAATGTTAATAATATTTTTAAAGAAGACACTCATCGTCCTGTTCAAAGGTTTACACCCCCCTGGCTCTTAATGTAGTGTGTTGCCTTCTTGACGATCAGTGAATGTTTGCACCTTTTGTAATAGCTGTGTACGAGTCCCTCATCATATAGACGCTGCTGGAAAGGGATCAAATATGCAGAAGATGCTGAAAAGCAACGAATGTGCAGGACCTGGTGGATTTTTCTGAAGAACAGTGGGCAGTTTAACTGCTCAGGACAAACAAGGGACTCATGAACAACTATCACAAAGCATAAAAACAGTCGTTGAGCATCCATGTAACGACACACAGAAGCAAGCATATGTAAACTTTTGAACTGAGTCATTTGTGTCACTTATTATTGTGTCTTGTGGGCTATATGTAAACATCTGCTATGTGAAATAGCTTATTCAGGGCAGTACTAAATAAAAAACTATTTTCATGATCCCTCTTATTAAAAAAAGAAAGAACATTTTGCAGATTCTGCAAGGCGTGTGTAAACTTATGACCTCATCTGCATTACATATACACATAAATCTTTAGTAAATCAGAGCCTTAGTGTCTTAATATCCTGTATCAAGCCATAGTTGCTTATAAATGCTTATTGGTGAAGTCCAAATAACTGCAGCCAACGCAGTGATTAGCTTCCCAGTCATTAGAAAGGAGCCAGGTTCCAGAATGTCATAACAGTGAAACGATACAAATGGTAATAATAATTACTACCATAAACTGTGGTCGAGTGTCATCAGGCAACTCGGCTTAACAAAGTCACAGTATTCGGATATGTGTTTTGCTTGACAACGTTATGACAGATAGTGGTAAGTAGAGGTATAGAATAGTGGTAAGAAAACATTGACACCAACCCTCTGGCCGTGGTTTTGGCTTCTCCAAACCGCCATCTTGCATCAGCTCAAAGGAAAATGAAACGTTGTGCACCTAGAATACAAAATTACAAACCTTCAGTATCTAATCTAGTCGAATCTCATCTATCTACATCTAGTCATCAGCTTTTTCCTGAGGATGTATGTCCTTGGATTCATACATAGACTATTGAATATGATACATTTTAAGTGATAGAGTGTCAAAGGTCCAAAGATTTTTAGTTCACTGTGAAATTTACTACCTAAAAAACTTAAATTAATGTTTACTTCACATGAATACGGGTAAATTCATTTGATATAAGGATGTATTATCTAAGTAATTTCTTTCATCTTTTTGAGGAAAAAAAAAAAGCTATTTATTTGGTGTTTGTAATTGAATTCCATATTGCATTCAAATAAAAATATGTAGGATCCTATCACACAGTTTATTTCCACTCGGAAAGCAGCACCAATTACGCTCTCTTGCCCTCTTGGCCATGAATAGCTGTGGCATCGTAATGACTCTCCCGGTGATACGGTGAATGCTGTTCTATTGCGCCACTCAGGAGCCAAAACAGTGTTAGTTTGTAGTAAATGATAAAACAAAAAATACTTCTTAATAGATAAGGTTTATACCCTACTGGAATAGACAGTTATATAGTTTAACATCTAATGCACTTTAACAAGCCTTTTCGCATCAGTAATGCAATTGATTGAAAAGCCCGGCATCCTCCATGGTTTTTAAATGAAACAGAAAACCGTATCTCTGTTTTCTAATATATCTACAATAAACAGAATTCTAAAACAATCCAAACATAAGGAGAAATACTTTTAAATGGGCACACAGATGCTTGCACTTTAGGCACAGTGCATGATCAGACAGATTGGTGTAATAAACAGAATTCAGAGCAGTACCTTATGGTCAAAATTGTCTGGGGTGAGAAAGAAGTTGTAGAGGGGAACAAAATATCCTTCAAGGAGCCCCATCAGCAAAACCAAGTATACACCATCAGCAAACTGACGATTATAGAGAAAATGATGAATATATATATAAAGAATTATATATTCTCTGACACTGGATGCTAGGCGTTTGGTCAGATGTTACCTGTGTGTCCAGCTCAGACACCTCCAGATTCAACTTGTTTAAGTGCTTGTTCACAAATGTCAAGAGAGTCTGCAAGACAGGCCAGATGGTTTAAAACGGCCTTCAGATACGACATCTGTTAATGAATTCAAATGAATTAAGCGCACTTACTTTTTTAACCACGTTCAGCTTGTCTGGTGCATGATCGAACAAGGTGTCGAATGCGTCACGCTCTGTGTGTGAAAGTGCAACAAACGCTCTGTGTTTTATTCTTCTTTGGTGTTAACAGACATTTAAATATTTGATTTGCATTGGTATTAATGGGCCGTACTCAGAGTTCAGTAAGTGCTGAGAAATGGCGCATATCGGTATTCAGATATATCTATATATATCACATGGCTGCATATATATTACGTACATATATATCACATGGCTGCATTCAGTTGTACACACAATTGAAAATAATAGCTTAAATAATAGGCTGTGCTGGATCAAGTGCTTTTTTATAAGCTGCCAAATAACGGGGGGTGTAAGCCATACTGTTAAATTAAACCAAATTCGTCCTGGGAGGCGTGAAGTACATACAGAAAATCGATTTAAGCGGATGTGTAACCTGAGTCTGAATACATTCCCTGCGTTAAATATTTATCTAACTTCGGGACTTAAATAGTCGACTCTGAATACAGCCCAACGAGATGTTCCTGTTAATCATGTGTGATACAGACCATGCCTTCCAGAAAGTGCCCTGAAAGAAAACAAAGAAACATTTCAGTTTAAAGGGAGATGATCGAACAGTGACAGATTAAGATGAAAACATTCAGGGAAATTTAAGGACCTTATTATATGGCAGAATATAATTTGAAAGTAAGGGAGCGCCAAAAAAGGCACAAAAAAAAGGTTAACCAAGTAAAGGGACAATCAAACAAAGCTAGTTTTGAGGATTCTGGCCTGGTGGACATCTGCCTACCAGAGCCTCGTCTTCACGCTCAAATCTGCCCGGGCAGAGGCATGCCACGGCAGCTGCTGCCCACATGCCAGGCAGCAGCCAAAAGCCCTAAGCCTGCCCCTATCTGGGCAGTTGATTTGTGCCCACTGGAGCGCTATTAATCACAGCTCGGCAGCAGTGGAGAGCTGGCAGGAGCAGAGCGCTGGTGCTCTGGCCCATCTCGCCACAAAGCTGCTCATCAGCAAGGAGATCCAGCTCCACACCACCCCTGCTCCTTCCCCAGGGTCTGGCATGTCACTGCGTGTTTCTCACTTTTCAACTCTGTAGACACTTTCAGGTTCCAACAATCAGACAAGCTGATTTCCCACCATTTCCAAAAAATTAGCAATAAATATTAATTTGAGGGATATATTGCTACGTTCAGCCGTTTGTCACTCGTTTCTCAATCTTTCGCTACCCATCATTTTTTTTCCCCCTGAAGAATCTAATTTGTCTTTCTGGAAGATATCAGCAGATCCTGTTTCACTTGCACAGCTGTGGCCGGTTACTGAGAGGAAAAAAATATATAACAGTAATGACATACTCCGTGTTGCCAGTAATTTCCTCTAGGACCTGCTGAGACTGAAGGATGCCCTCACGTTTCTGGGAAAAGACAAAACGTGAGTAAATAATGAGAAAATCAATGAAAATAGATTCCCATTAGCATCTTTAATATGCCAAGATGCTGCAAAACTTTTCTCAAGTCATTTAAGAAATCATATAAGAAAAGCCAAACGAGTACCTGAACCACAACTACTTGTATAGACACATGGTCTGGGAGTCGGATTGGAGCACGGAAGTGCTGAGACAGAGCCACCAGCAAGTGAAGTATGGCGACTATGCTCTTGGCATGTATTGCTGAGAAACACAGTAAACATGGTGGCAATGTTATATTATAAAGGCTTAAAATGGCAGTTTGTACACATAATGTTGGTCTTCCAATATTAAACCAGACAAAAACCTGAGTAGACATGACATGCTGCAACTCATTAATCCAAAACATGAATCTATTTACAGTCAATGTTCCATTTGATGTTCCTGGAGGACACTTTGAGGGTGTCATTGATCTTTTCCAGGACAGTCTGAAGCTTCTGCTTCTGGGCAATTTCGGACTGTGTAACCTCAGCGACATTAAGCTTCTCTCCTTCCAGCTTCTCTAAACAAACAATAACAAAACAACAGGCTTCCTTTCACATCTCAAAGAGCGGTGAAAATAAGAGGGTTGTTTTTTTTTTTGTTTTTTTTTTTTGGAGTGCTGCCCCAAAGAAGGATTTTTACCAAAGAGCTTCTGAAGAACCTGTCCATCATAAAGGTCCTCGGCTAGATCCTTGACGATGATCCGTTCTCCTACTAAAACATCATTGATCCAGTCGATGAGCACCTGCATCAGAGATCACGTGTGTGTGTTAGCTTCACAGCCATTCAATCCATGTGGTTAATTCGCAGGGATGACATAATTCACTTTTTTTTTCGAAAAAAATTCCCGTAATACCACAGAAAATTGCCGACGATTACATGAATTTATCTATTAAAGACTTGTTTATCACATTCTTGACGTTAATAAGACAAGAAATGTTTGTCAGCTTACAAATAAACGGGAAAGTGCAAAAAACTTTCCCGTGTTTGAAAACCTAAGGTCACAGCTGTAGCTCACACTTGAGACTAAAAATAAACCTCTCATGCTCTCCATGGCACAA
This sequence comes from Ictalurus punctatus, assembly GCF_001660625.3. Classification (NCBI taxonomy): domain Eukaryota; kingdom Metazoa; phylum Chordata; class Actinopteri; order Siluriformes; family Ictaluridae; genus Ictalurus; species Ictalurus punctatus. The sequence continues at coordinate 24,055,269 of NC_030425.2, forward strand.
TCTTGATGGTTCGCCCTTTCACCAGGAGATCACAAGTTTGAATCCCGATTGGCGATGCTGCAGCCATCTGTGGCCGGGAGTCTAGAGAGCAAAATTGGCCGTGCTCTTTGGGTGGGAGGGATCTTATACTCTCTCTTCGCTGTCAGTCAGAAAGACACTAGACAATCGTGTGTGTGAGAGAGAGCTCATGTATGCAGAAGAGGGTTGGTAGCACTTTCATGAGTGTTTCACGAGTTATGCCATGCTGTGATGCAGCAGTTTGAAAACACATTTTTGGCTTGCTTCACGCGGCTGCTGTTATAGAAGACAAATCAACACCTTCTGACCAATCAGAATCGAGAATTCAAAAGTGCTCTGGTATAAGTTGTAATAAGTTCCTATCACACAGCAAAACCCCCAGTGTTGAATTAACACCTACATGTATTATATATGTCCAATTGGACACAAATGAACTCTGAAAGAGTTAAATCAACACTAGGTGTGAAATCAACACTGGAGATTTCGCTGTTAGCTGTTACAACAACAAAGCCAACACACCTTCATGAGCTCCTGGAGTTTAGGGTCATTTCTGGAGTTGGGATCGACCATCGTGCGGACTTCGTTCTCCTCTTTAAAAACAAAGGATGCACACCGTACTTTTTAGACAGTTTATGGTCATTTGGAGCATTCAAACCAATCTGGCAACCCATCCTTTATTTATTAAGCAGTGTCTTTCAGACAGCTCTCTCTGTAGTATTCGAAATTGAGTAAACTTGCATAATTAAACCTGTTCATTTAGCCACAAGATGTACTGGTATTGCAAGAGAAAATAGAGAGAAACTGAGATTTTTCACTCTGACACTGTAAAAGGTTACCCAGCATGGTGTCCTCAGGATCCAGCTCAAACGGCGTGGGACTCAGGGGCAGGTTGATTGCATTCATGCCCTCTTCTTGGAGCTCAGAAACTGTAAAGAGCATCAATAAATGGTAAGACATTGTCCTTTGGGATCGACTACACTCCTAATATTATTACAACACCCAACATTACATTAAACCACACGCATCTTTGGGTTTTCATTGACCATTTTGGGATTCTGCTTTCATCAGCTTTCAACAGATGGTTACATCATGCTGTTTCTGCATGTTTCATTATAATAAGGGCAGCTAATAGAGAGGAGCAGACACACCATCTCGCAGCAGTATGCTCTGTACTAGGCTGTGCCTCTCATCATTAGTGGTCAGTGATGTGGTATTGGTTTTAGCAGAGGGAGGCTGCTCAGAGTGCCACATCTAATGCTATGCATTCAGGCCTGAACACGTCTGGGTTAACAAAAGAGCTACGATTCAGCCTTGCGATCGATGCACATCTTTCCATAATCGGTATCACCGGCAACCAAACACAATGCAGAAGCACTTTAAGGCTTTTTTATCATTCAAATTGATGTCAAGCCTTGTGAATGCTGCATGTGGTCTAACTGTAAACAGTGCAATTTGATCTAAATATGAATATGGAGTTTACAAAATGGGGCGATATGGACTTTTTTTTTTAAAATTACAATACACACATATTTTAGCAAAATACCTCAAAAATGAGTGCATGAAAATAATTCAAAAGGGTGTCCCAAAAGTCTCCATACATAGGGGAAATCAACACGTTTTAGCTAAATGTTTTCCAAAATGTTTAATATACATATACATGTGCTTTTGTTTTTCAGATTGCCCTTTAAAAATGCCTACGACAAAAGACCGTATTGAAATCATTCTCTTGGCTGGATCAGGAAGCTGTCGCAAGCTTGCGATGAACTTGAACTGGAAATATGGCGAGCACCTCACACATGACACTGTTGCCAAACTTATTAACGCATTCAAAAAGACTGGAGGTGTTGTGGACCGACCGAGAAGTGGACTTCCACAAACATCCACTGACAAAGGCACAACCGACGCAGTGCTGGCAAACGTAGTCCCCTACAGATGGAGACGTTTAGGACACCCTATACTTTCATTGGATGTCATGCTTATCCAATCGTTATCATTTCTGGCCCAATGTCTTTTCTGTTCTAATTGGTTGAAAGATTCTTGCTTTTGGTAGGGCTGTAAAAAAAAACAGTTCCTCCAGGATTTTGCAATTGCAGAAATGAATGCAAAATTAAGCAAACGCCATAATATTTGGACCAATTTTTCAAAATTACCGCAGATTTTCTCCAAGACGTGTCATGTGATGTCATCAGAGAATTTTTAGAGAATGAGGAGGAAAAATTTGTCCTAAGCAAATGTAATATTATGAACAGATTATTAAATTCCCAATGTCTACACTAACGATGAGCTATGTCTAAAATGAATAAAGGAATGTAGCGGGCAAGTCATGGCGCACATGATCGTTCCCTAGTCCCTCAGCAGGCTACACACTTCACAGCTGAGTTCACTTCAACGTCCAACAATCACGGACACAGCAAGGAAACAAGGACAAGTATCACGTTTTAATAAGAAACAGACAGGCCAAGAAGCAAAAAACTTTCTCACGATGCCATCGGTTCTGTATAGAGGGCTAACTTACAAATGCATGAGCGATGGGATGTAACCTGAGGTAACGATATACAAATGGAACATCGTTTACGTACCACAGCTCTCACTGTTTTATTCCTTTTAGTTCTAAGTATTACAAAATGTAATGCTATTTTGTTGTATACTTGATCTTGACCTGCATTTAGAGGTCGCTGGTTGTGATGGCCATTTTTGCATTTAGAGTAAAACAGCACAAGATGTTAAACATCTCAGTATTTCTCTTTCTGTTCAGGAAATTTGATTTCATGGTTAATTCTGTGTGTACATTTATGTATGAATTTGTTATGGTATATATAATTGTTTCTAGAAATAATTAACTAATATATTCATATGTACATTTATATGTATTTTCCTCAATTGTCCTTAGAAGTTTTTTATCACTGGCTGTAACGGCTTAATGCTTGCATCCAATCGCATTAGTTTTGGCTTTAACCACCAAACATTACTCTTTTTTGGGTGACTGTGAAAACACAAACATACTAAAGTGAATTTGCTTGTGTAGGCTGCCAAATTCTCACATACTATACACTACCGCTTACTACTAGGAGAAATAGTATGTATTCGTACAGTAGATAGTATTTTGAACTCATCTGCTTCTGCCAAGGTTTGCAAAAAAAATGAATGTTTCAGCTTCACTTAAACAAATATCCACATCAAATTTTCAGAAATCACACTGACGATCACCCAGCTTCATGGAGTCTGGCCATATTATCCAGTGCAGCCTGATTTCCACATGTCTGAATGTGACGACCGTTTCCCAATTTCTCTACATTGACTGTACACTGACCTCAGTGTAAACCAGCACATGAACAGTGTATCAGAAATCTGTGGCAGCTGATATCACACCTCCATAATGACTCATGACTCATCCGTGGTTTGTTTGCCCAATGACTGCAGCCATGTTTCTGTACATGCCTACGAGAAATTCCACCAGGAATCAAGATCCCTCGACACATCAACATCCTGTTTTTATTTGCTTCTTCCATTACGTCAAGTGTCTGAACCACCGTGCTCAGCTGCATGCCGGCAAAAAGGCAAAACACAGGCATTGATAGATTTTATTTCATATTAATGAAGACAAAACATTCTCCCTTTAAGTTGACAGAAAGTGAGCAAACCCTATGGGTTGCAAGAGCTCCAAGAGCATGTGAGATGAGGGGAGGGGGCGGAGCTTCCAGGCAGTGTCAGTCAGTTAATATTATAACATAATTATATAATATATTATATTATAATATTATTTCACCAGCGTCAATCATTCCAGATTTATATGTTGGTCCAGTTTTCCCGAGGAGCAAAAGACTGCTCTACTCTTATTAGTGTATGCAAAAGTCGCATGATATTGTGAAAGTATAATATTCTTTAGAAACTAATAAATTGCAAAAAAAAAAAAAAAAAAGCCTAAGATATAAACTGATTCTTTCCCCATCTCTTTCTACAAAAGCTTCTCTAATGTCTCTCCCACTTATTCTGTGATACATTCTGCATGTCTCAGCACTCATAACTAAATACATTTCTGCCATACAGAACCAAAGAGGCTCTCAATGGAATCAAATAAATGCAAGTAATTTGTGTTCACCTCCATGACCCAGGTTTGAGTGGTTAGGGCTCAGGTGTGGGCAGAGAACTGAAGAGCTGGAATGGCTTACTTAGAAAAAGCACTTAATATTTATTTATTTAGTAGAAGAAAGATGTAGACAGCTAATTACAAACAGACCCTTTTAGCCTGCTTATTTCCTCACGTATCATGTGGTCGATGTGGTCACAATCAGGCTTTGAAGTTAAAACACAGCCTGCAGAAGCATTTCATTCAGCAGTAATGCAGGATGTAAGTGTGGTGGTCGAGAGTCAGCACGTTCCCATATAAGGTTCAAGCCAGGCTTTCTGAAAAAAGGGTGTGTCTTCCACAGAGCGACTGAGAGTGATGTTATGAGAAACCAGTGTTAGGCTGTGATTTGCTAAGACTATGGCTATGACCATACATGTGCTGCTATTACATTATCAGATCATGATGAACATGAATTCCCAGACCTTTTATAAATGGTTTACATATTAAAATAAATTTTAAACAGCTTGTACAAAACGTACAGATTAAAACAAAATGAAATACTCATCATATCTTTTCGAATAACAATATCACGCATGTTGAATACCACGATATCGAACGAAACTGACTATACGACAGCGCTGAATTCTGATTGGTCAAGAGGTGTTGTTTAATTTTCTATAACAGCTCTGACAGTTCCTGCTGTAACTCAAATCACCGTTCTATATTAATGCATGCATTCGTTTCTATATTAATGGCACGTTAATCCTAATGATAAACAGCTTAAAATGTGCTGTTATTTAACAACAACAACAAAATATGTATTTGTTGACATGGTCAAGATTTCTGTAAGGAGATTTTGTTTAACATTTTTTGGAAGGAGTCTCTTTTAAAAAGAATTTAGACTTTGTGGTTGACAAGATGCGTTTTTAAAAATATATATTTCGAGAGAGAGAGAGAGAGAGAGAGAGAGATGGGAGGCTGGGAACAAAATGGCTGTTTATAGCTGCTGTAACGTAACAGCAATAACAGTGATAACAGTAGCTAATGTGTTTCATGGTTGTTCCACAGCATTAAACGTAAATATAAGCGGTTAAAACGTACAATGTGGCAGTTATTAATAATTGAAAAACTGTCATTGTAAAATTGCAGTGGTATAAGAGGAATAAACACTTCTGGGTGTGCCGTTATTGGAAAATGATCAACTATGGAGTGGAAACAGCAACTCTGCTTCATGTTAAGCTTTATCATATCACCCTATCCTGGATTATCTCTATTCTATTCCATTGTATTCTATTTATCGAGATCAACATGATATTGTCATATCACACACCCCTACTGTAAATACATGAATACATGTCCTGCAGGTGAAGGAAATGATCAATATTGTATTGTTTGACATGGATTGAGATTATTAATCACTCTACTATACACTTGAGGTGATACACTTATATACAAATGATTATTTTTGTTGAAACATCTTGTTTTTTTCATTAAGTAATGCCCTTCAGAAGCTATATATTATGTATTCCCCCCCCCCCCCCCCCCTTTATGTATCACGTTGCCTTCTTGAGTGAATGTTTGGACCTTTTGTAATAGGAAAGAGGTCAAATATGCAGAAGATGCTGGAAAAGCAAAGAATGTGCAGGACCTGGAGGATTTTCCTGAAGAACAGTGGGTAGTTTAACTGCTCAGGACAAACAAGGGACTCATGAACAACTATCACAAAACATAAAAACAGTCGTGGATCATCCAGGTAAAGACACACAGTATTAAGAATCGAGCGTATGTAAACTTTTGAACCGGTCCATTTGCACAGGTGTGTAGTAACGCGCTACATTTACTTCTTTGCATTTACTCGAGTAACTTTTTGAAAAAAATGTACTTTTAATAGTAGGTTTAACTGGACATACTTTACACTCTTACTCGAGTTCAGTTTTAATCACAGAAATGTACTTTTACTTCGCTACATTCGGTCGTGCTTCTCCGTCACTGTTAAATGTTAATGAATATATGTATTTTTAATAGTTCGTTTCTGTCACGTATAATGAAGTGGAGTCTCGCGATACGCTGCAGTGGTCTGAATGCGGACGCAACAATCACTCATTTTTTTAGCAGCTCAGTCCTGGAGGGGGGGAGAAGCGAGCATGTCAAGGGAGACAGGATATACACACACACACACACATACACAAACAAACACACACAAACTCTCTCTCTCTCTCTCTCTCTCTCTCTCTCTCTACACACACACACTTTCTGTTCTGTTCCACAGTCTGTTCGTTTGTTCTCTGTTGTCTTGTTTAAATGCAGATGCTGACAAGTTTGTGTTGTTAACATGTTAAGCCAGTCAATCGTTGGGGAAATGTTTGTTTTTTTGAGGCTCGTGTGTGAGATTCTGTGTTGAAAACGACAGCGTATGTGTTATTGTACTCATCACAAGACTGGGATATGCTGCTTCATCTTGAACCCAGGTTTTATATCATGGTAACAGAACAGACAGACTTTCAAAGAAAGGCGTGTCTTAGAGTTCTCCATGTAGTCCAAAATTCAGGATTTTCCCTTCATTTTAATCTGAAGTAACTAGTAACTTGCTATTAACATTTGAAACTGAAGTAACTAGTTATTAACATTTTAATCTGAAGTAACTATCCATCAATGCATCTTCTATAACGCTTATCCTTCTTCAGGGTCACGGGGAACCTGGAGCCTATCCCAGGGAGCATCAGGCACATGGCGTACACCCTGGACAGGGTGCCAGTCCATTGCAGGGCACACTCACATACACATTCACACACCCATTCGTACACTACAGACACTTTGGACATGCCAATCAGCCTACCATGCATGTCTTTGGACTGGGGGAGGAAACCGGAGAACCAGGAGGAAACCCCCACAGCACGGGGAGAACATGCAAACTCCGCAGGTGGGAATCGAACCCCCGACCCTGGAGGTGTACGGCTAACCACTAAGCCACCGTGCGCCTTTATTACTCTTTCTCAAGTCATTATTAACATTATTACTTTTACTGTTACTTGAGTACTACTTTTTATAAGTAGCCTAGCTTTACTTGTACTTGAGTCAAGTTTTTGGGTACTCTACCCTCATCTGTTGTGTCGATTCAGTTATTATTGTGTCTTGTGGATTAAAC